>NW_020646748.1:0-624 GCF_003573695.1 Papaver somniferum | reverse complement strand
CCATGCATATTCGCGTATACCATGCACCAAGTTCCTCTTCTACTCGAATTTAGCTAAAAATCCATGTTTCGTCTCATGCATATTCGCGTATACCATGCACCAATTTCCTATTCTACTCGGATATATCAAAAAATCCATCTTTCGACAAATGCATATTCACGTATACCATGCACCCAAATTCCTCTTCTACTCGGATTTATCGAAAAATCCATGTGTGGCCCCATGCATATTAGTGTATACCATGCACCAAGTTCCTATTCTACTCGAATTTATCGAGAAATCCATGTGTCGACCCATGCATATTCGCGTGTACCGTGCACCAAGTTTTTTTTCTACTCGGATTTAGCGAAGAATCCATGTTTCGACCCATGCATGTTGGAGTATACCATGCACCAAGTTCCTCTTCTACACCGATTTATCGAAAAATCCATGTTTCGACCCATGCATATTTGCGTATACCATACATCAAGTTCCTCTTCTACTCGGATTTATTTAAAAATCCATGTTTCGACCCATACATATTCGCATATACCATGCATCAAGTTCCTCTTCTACTCGGATTTATCAAAAAATCCATGTTTTGACCCATGCATATTCGCGTATACCATGCACCAAGTTCCACTT
>NW_020646747.1:0-462 GCF_003573695.1 Papaver somniferum | reverse complement strand
TAGCTTTGTTATTATAATGTCAACATCGGCATTTTCAAGGATTGAATGTAAGCAGTTTCACTGTGTTGTTGAATCGGGAATCAAGCGGATTGTAATGAATTATTGTAATTTGTTTATCCATATGATGTAAGAGTTTTGTCACTAAAATTGAAAAAGGGGGAGATTGTTAGAGCATGGCTCAGTTGAACCCACCAAGCGTTGGTATGTCAAGTTTGGTTGTCATATTTTAGTAAACCAAAACTCATGTTAAGAGTCGCTTGATTATGTACTAGAGTTAAACTTCGTATAGGTTAGCTTGAAAGTATTAGGATATGAGACATTACAAGTGTTGCGAAGACTTGAAGATGTGAAAAAGCAAGGAGCTACAACGACAACAATCATCCTTCCACTTGAGGTTAGTGATATTTGACTTGAACTGTTTCATTCCCTAACGTATCTTTCAAGTCGTGCATATTGAAAACA
>NW_020646746.1:0-567 GCF_003573695.1 Papaver somniferum | reverse complement strand
GGACTTGTGATGCTCGAGAGCCAGTCGAGTCTTGAATAGAATGTAGTGTGCTTGCGGCTGGGGCAAGGCTTTCTTCTCGCAACTTAACACGGCTGTAGCGCTCGCTGCTCGGGTACGCTGGCTGTATTGCTTGTGTTGAGTACGAGTCTTTGAACCAATATCGGGTATTGGGCTCGTGGTTCAACGAGAATTTGGACCAACATCGGGAGTTGGGCTCGTGGTGGAGACGAGATTTTATGCTTGCCAAGGTGCAAGTCTTTGTACTCGCGTGCAAGGCGAGATTTTATGCTTGCGATAAGAGCAAGATTTATGTTCTCACGTGCAAGGTGAGGCTTTAGGTGCTTGCGATGTGATGCAAGGATAAATAATGAAGGGTATAAGCAATCCTCATCTCCAACTCGATCGTGTCGGTATCCACAAACCTCGATCATATTGCTATCCACGAACCTCGAACTCGATCATGTTGCTGCTCCAAGTGCACATAAAAGTTTCTCCAACACAGGAATTTTTGTTTCCATGTTGTAGGTAATTCAAAGAGGATTCCAACGAGCCAAAAATTACTCAATT
>NW_020646745.1:0-586 GCF_003573695.1 Papaver somniferum | reverse complement strand
TATATCATATTGGATGAAACTGCAACCTATCACTTAACTCAGGTTGTAAGATTACCATATACAAACCCGATATTCTGGTCCGGGTGAGGTTCAAGGTGTTAAATATATCAGATTGGATGAAACTGAAATCTATCACTTAACTATGTTTGCAAGATTACGATATACAGACCCGATTTTCTTGTTCCGATAAGGTTTGAGGTGTCAAATATATCAGATTGGATGAAATTGCAACCTATCATTTAACTCAGGTTGCTAGATTACCATATACAGACACCCGATGTTCTGGTCCGGGCGAGGTTCGAGGTGTCAAATATATCAGATCTCATGAAACTGCAACCTATCACTAAGCTCAGGTAGCAAGATTACCATATATAGACCCGATGTTCTGGTCCGGGCGAGGTTCTAGGTGTCAAATATATCATATTGGATGAAACTGCAACTTATCACTTAACTCAGGTAGCTAGATTACCATATACAGACACCCGATGTTCTGGTCCGGGCGAGGTTTGAGGTGTCAAATATATCATATTGGATGAAACTTCAACCTTTCACTTAACTCAGGTTGCAAGATTATCATATACATACC
>NW_020646744.1:0-597 GCF_003573695.1 Papaver somniferum | reverse complement strand
CTTAGTCATTTTTGGAGATGTCTTTGGAAATTGTTACGTACGGAGCTGAAATTCAGCAGCGCTTATCACCCACAAACGGATGGGCAGACAGAGGTAGTGAACCGTTCTCTTGGGAATTTACTTCGTAGTTTGGTTGGGTCTCACACTAAGCAATGGGATCAACATCTGTTTCAAGCTGAATTCGCTTTCAATAGAGCAATTCATAGGAGCACAGGGTTTAGTCCTTTTCTAGTGGTCTGTGGGTTTAACCCTCGTTCTTCACTCGACCTAGCACCGGTTACAGACCTACAACGTGTGCATACCACTGCGGATGCTTTAGTGAAGAATCTTCAACAAATACATGACATTGATGCTCAAAATTTAGTAGTTTCTTCTGCCAAATATAAAACTGCCGCTGATAAGCATCGTCGTCATGTTGAATTCGAGGTAGGTGATTTCGTTTGGGATGTGCTTATTAAGGAACGTTTTTCGGCGGGTACATACAACAAGTTGGGTCCTCGCAAGATTGGTCCATTTGAAATTATTGAAAAACTCAACCCCAATGCTTACCGTCTGAAGCTTCCCAGTCATATTCATACGGCTGATGTGTTCAATGTG
>NW_020646743.1:0-545 GCF_003573695.1 Papaver somniferum | reverse complement strand
AGTTTACAAACTTGTTAACCAGTCGCCTAAAGTATGCGTACATACTGGCGGAACTTTTCTACCCGAAATTTTCTGCTGAGTTTGGAAACCAAAAGAAACTCAAATCCGGTAGCTTAAGTACACATACCCGTACGCATACTTGAGATGGTTATTTTCTCAAATAGGTGGTTCATGAAATTAAACATATAAATTATAAGGAATGCAATCTTTGCAAACCGTGGTGTTGACGGTGGTTTTTAGGTTAGGGTTAAAATCGTAAAACCTTACATCTGACATGACATCACTACGATCACTAGAGCATTTATTGAATCAATCAACATGCCTAAGTAAGAATTACCAGGGTAGCTTTTTTTTATATACATGTGTCATATTCCACGGCAGAACCCTTAGTATTGACCGACATCATCTTCATACATACCAAACCCTAATTCTCACGAAAACGTGCCTACGGAAAACCATGCCAGCCACGTCTCCGCGCCAAGGAATTCCAACCATGCCAGCTGCACCACCGTTCCAATGAAAAACCATGCCATCCACGTTTCCGC
>NW_020646742.1:0-1221 GCF_003573695.1 Papaver somniferum | reverse complement strand
AGTTAACGTATATAAAATTCAACATTTTTATGAACTTTTTCTTTTTGTGTTGGCTTTTTCTTTCTATTTGATTCAAGATAGATGAAATTTTTAGGATTTGGATTAGTTCTTCTTGGTCTTTCGTCCTTCTTATATTGTGAAATTCGCCTTCCTTCATATTTTCTTGAATCAACTACATAGAAATGCAATTTTTACTAGACGTAATGCTTTAGAACATATTATTTGTGATTACAATACATTTTTCGAACTTTTTCAGTTAAAGATGAGTTTATCTAGTTTACGATTTAGTCTCAGAATTCAATTTCCGACTTATAACGAAGTGTGCAGACTTTTTTGAGTTAACGCTTGTAAAATTCAAAAATTTTATGAACTCTTTCTTTTTTTGTTGGCTTTGTCTTTTTATTTGATTCAAGATAGATGAAATTTGTTAGGATTTGGATTAGTTCTGCATGGTCTTTCATCCTTCTTCTATTGTGAAATTTGACTTCCTTCATATTTTCTTTGAATCAACGTACATAGAAATGCAATTTTTACTAGACGTAATGCCTTAGAACATATTATATGTGACTACAATACATTTTTCTAACTTTTTCTGTTAACGATGAGTTTATCTAGTTTACAATTTAGTTTCAAAAATCAATTTCAGACTTATAACAAATTGTGTAGACTTTTTTGAGTTAAGGTATATAAAATTCAACATTTTTATGGACTCTTTCTTTTTGTTTTGGCTTTGTCTTTCTATTTGATTCAAATAGATGAAATTTGTTACAATTTGGATTAGTTCTGGCTGGTCTTTCATCCTTCTTCTATTGTGAAATTTGACTTCCTTCATATTTTATTGAATTAACGTACATAGAAATGCAATTTTTACTAGACCTAATTCCTTAGAACATATTATTTGTAATTACAATACATTTTTCAAAGTTTTTCTGTTAAAGATGAGTTTATCTAGTTTAAAATTTAGTTTCAGAAATCAATTTCAGACATATAACGAAGTGTGTAGACTTTTTTGAGTTAACGTATATAAAATTCAACATTTCGAAGTGTGTAGACATTTTTGAGTTAATGTATATAAAATTCAACATTTTTATGACCTCTTTATTTTTGTGTTGGCTTTGTCTTTCTATTTGATTCTAGATAGATGAAATTTGTTAGGATTTGGATTAGTTCTGCATGGTCTTTCATCCTTCTTCTATTGTGAAATTTGACTTCCTTCATATT
>NW_020646741.1:0-734 GCF_003573695.1 Papaver somniferum | reverse complement strand
GCTTTGTCTTTCTATTTGATTCAAGATAGATGAAATTTGTTAGGATTTGGATTAGTTCTGCATGGTCTTTCATCCTTCTTCTATTGTGAAATTTGACTTCCTTCATATTTTCTTGAATCAACATACATAGAAATGCAATTTTTACTAGAAGTATTTCCTTAGAACATATTAATTGTGATTACAATACATTTTTCAAACTTTTTCTGTTAAAGATGAGTTTATCTAGTTTACAATTTAGTCTCAGAAATCAATTTCCGACTTATAACGAAATGTGTAGACTTTTTTTGAGTTTTCGTATATAAAATTCAACATTTTTATGATCTCTTTCTTTTTATGTTGGCTTTGTCTTTCTGTCTGATTCAGGATAGATTAAATTTGTTAGGATTTGGATTAGTTCTCCATGGCCTTTCATCTTTCTTCTATTGTGAAATTTGACTTCCTTCATATTTTCTTGAACCAACATACATAGAAATGCAATTTTTACTAGACGTATTGCCTTAGAACATATTAATTGTAATTACAATACATTTTTCAAACTTTTTCTGTTAAAGATGAGTTTATCTAGTTTACAATTTAGTCTCAGAAATCAATTTCCGACTTATAACGAAATGTGTAGACTTTTTTGAGTTAACGTATATAAAAATTAACATATTTATGAACTCTTTATTTTTGTATTGGCTTTGTCTTTTTATCTGATTCAAGATAGATAAAACTTGTTAGGATTTGGATTTGTT
>NW_020646740.1:0-694 GCF_003573695.1 Papaver somniferum | reverse complement strand
TGATAATGACCGCATCAGTGTCAGTTGAAAATCTCAAACTGTCGGATAACCCAGTGACTAAGTGGGGACAACATTCCCGGAGGATCGGGTCCTTACAAATAGAATTATAGTCGACCACGGGTTACCTGTCGATGGTGAAAGAGTATGCTTGACGGATTGTGTCGGGAAAGGGTCTCATGCGTGAGAAAAAAACGCCAGAGTCAAGGATTGAACATATTTCGGAGCCGAGGACGGCTCCAAATTAAGTTGGTGGTATTATAGTACTCCGACTCGGCAGGTAGGATTCGTCAAATGGAATATAGGTAATGGTTTGTTCTTTCCTAACACCGAGACCTTTTCAGCATAATTGGCTTCATATTTGGAGAAAAATCTTTATAGTTAAGCATGCTCGGTATTGAGTAATTTTGGGATGGGTGACCTCCTGAGAAGCTGCTGATGGATGACCGCAACGGTGGCCATTGAAAACCATATAATGTCAGATGACCGCAGCGGCTAAGTGAGGACATATCGGTAGCGGGTCAGTCATTACATTCTACTACATTACGCTTCTAAATGTGAGGCTATTCGTTGCATAAAAATAATAAAATCATGATTAGTTAGTAAGTCAAATCGTTAAGTACTTAACCTAATAAAAATACGCTCTACCAATAATAAACTCTGTTATCCATCATCATTGAATAAAGATAACGTGAAA
>NW_020646739.1:0-3616 GCF_003573695.1 Papaver somniferum | reverse complement strand
GGGTAACAATAAAAGTCCGTCGGGTATTGGTTTTGTTGTTAAGAGATGGAATACTTCAGTTGATTGTTTCACAGAAAACAAAGAGTCTACCAATCTCATACAACCAGTAAATGCACCTCATGATAGTTGGGTTATTATGCATGAGCTCAGAGTTTCTATCACCACGGTAGGAGATGAGGGGTATAAGATGGAAGCCAGTCGAAATTCAATGAAACTCAATGAACTCATTAGAGATCTTCTAGTTCTTGGATGTATACAAGCAAGTAAACTTGATTCAATCTTGTCAACAGGATCCCTGCAAGTAAAACCAGTTCAGTTTGAATATGCCAACCAGTTCAAGAATCTTAAATCAATTGTTGGATCCTCTGCCAGAGCTGAAGTTATGATATTGGTAGCTCATGTGGTTAAGTCTATCCTTATTGGATACAAATCGATACAAGTAGTTGATCTCTTAACAGTAGGAATATGACGGCGACAACAACTCATCCACAGGTCAGGTTATTACAGTGAAGACAGTATGCTCAAGGGTGCTTATGTGGTTGGTTGCAGCATCTTTTGTTCTAATATCTCCTATGCTCAAGGGAGCTTATGCAGTCAATTGTGTTCCTCCTTTTATGTTAATTATGGCCACAACAGAACCATGACAGGGCTTGATCTCTGCAAATCACTTGAAAGGAAACAATGTGTTGTGAGCTCCTCCTTGAGGTCTACCAGGGTCACATTCATGTCTACTACTGGGTTCGAGATGTATTGCAGCCATGGTGCCTCTCATGGAGATAGGATCAATTCTCATCATCCATCCTTGAGGACAAGGATGATTTGGAGGGGTCGGTAGTTGTCATGAACCTACATGAGGCATACCACCTTGGTTATGGGCAATACCTATCAAGTTATTAGCCAGGCGTCGTTAGTATTTCTAGGATCGGTTAATCATGTGAGTGGCTCGTGCTCTGCACGATGATTGTATATCGTCCAGCTTCATATATGGACTATTGTACATCGTTGAGAATTAGCTAATGAAAATGTGAAACTGTATCTTCTTCCCTAGATTCCTTCTGCAACTTCTTGTCTAACAATGTCTTCTTATTATTCCCCTAATTCGTCTAGTTCTTCCCCTAAACCTTTAATTTCTTGTATCTATCCAAAATCACCTCTATCCTTAGAGATTCAATATGTTCCTGATAATCTAATTTGTAGTGAGTTCACTACAAACCTCCACATGTATTCCTCTTTATTCCACGAGGGACTATCCCTAGCTATACATATGCGGTTTATCGCGCCACATACTCCAACAACCGAGCGGAACCAAAACATTAAACTATGTAAGCTGTAAAAAAAATGCATCACCTGAAATCATTCTTCTCAAGAATAATTGTGTAGATATTAACAATGTTAGGATCCTTGTTGTTTTTTCCCCTTTAAGAATAGTCTGAAAAGAGTAAAACTCGGAATCGAATCAACAATACATAACGTATTTTATATTCTTACTATTTTAATGACATAATAAAAAGCTAATTCATTCACTTAAGATATTATATTTTAAAATGTTAAGTCATTTCCGATGACAACCATTTTAATCATATACAATGTAGTTCTAGTTTTTCAAATTTCCCAGGTATATTATGTACATGATTCAATTCGTCAGGAAGAGTTCACCGAATGGAATATAGGTAATGACTTGTCTTTTCGTAACATTGTGGGCTTTTCAACATAGTTGGATCCAGATTTGGTAAAAAATATTGTATTTTGCGTTCTCGAGTGAGAGTAATCTAGGTATGGATACATCCCAGAAAACTGCTGATAATGACCGCATCAGTGTCAGTTGAAAATCTCAAACTGTCGGATAACCCAGTGACTAAGTGGGGACAACATTCCCGGAGGATCGGGTCCTTACAAATAGAATTATAGTCGACCACGGGTTACCTGTCGATGGTGAAAGAGTATGCTTGACGGATTGTGTCGGGAAAGGGTCTCATGCGTGAGAAAAAAATGCCAGAGTCAAGGATTGAACATATTTCGGAGCCGAGGATGGCTCCAAATTAAGTTGGTGGTATTATAGTACTCCGACTCGGCAGGTAGGATTCGTCAAATGGAATATAGGTAATGGTTTGTTCTTTCCTAACACCGAGACCTTTTCAGCATAATTGGCTTCATATTTGGAGAAAAATCTTTATAGTTAAGCATGCTCGGTATTGAGTAATTTTGGGATGGGTGACCTCCTGAGAAGCTGCTGATGGATGACCGCAACGGTGGCCATTGAAAACCATATAATGTCAGATGACCGCAGCGGCTAAGTGAGGACATATCGGTAGCGGGTCAGTCATTACATTCTACTACATTACGCTTCCAAATGTGAGGCTATTCGTTGCATAAAAATAATAAAATCATGATTAGTTAGTAAGTCAAATCGTTAAGTACTTAACCTAATAAAAATACGCTCTACCAATAATAAACTCTGTTATCCATCATCATTGAATAAAGATAACGTGAAATGGTATGAATCTAATAGATTTGAGTCGTAACTCAATCTTAGATATCACCTTCTTCTCACATAACATAGCAATTGAGGACGGACAAATCTTGACCACTCTTTACATAGGCAGAGTTAGCCAAACTATGTTTTTAAATTGCCTTACGTGGAAATTATTATTAATCCATATTTTAATCGGCTCCTATCGAAGCCGATCTAATTAGTCTTATAGAAAGTTAATCTTAAATTTTTGACCTTATTTCTTGACCAAATTATAGAAGTATTCTCAGTCATGTTTTACCTTGTGTGATCAACCCATCTGTATCTATTCTACCTTCTAACCCAGTGAATGAAACCTATACATATTGATCCGTAATTTGATATTGTTGATTTGTAATCAAGAGGTCGCATGATTTGAGAATGTAAAATATAAAAAATATTCTATAAACATCGGAGGCGAAATTTAGATTTATGATTTAGAGTTTTTTATGATGATTTTGATGAACAAACATAATTTTCAAACAAATATTTTAGAATGCAAATACATTTTCCCGGTCAATAATGTTTTATATCGGGAATTGAGTGAAAGTTGTTGTCTTTGTAGGTAGTTGTCGCGAAACAACTTGACATTGATGGTCTTTCATGAAAAAAATGTAATAGTACTTGAGAGAGCGATAATGTTCTCTTACACGGATACACCAATTGCCTTTATATAATACGGATATTGTTTCAGTGATCCAACATTCATGATCATATTGTCTTATACGTTCCGATATCATCGTCGAAATATTTGATTTTTGTCCTTATAAATGGTGTTAAAAACAACCAATTACATCTTTCACAATACAATGTTGCATGTTTTGTGAAGATTTTTTTTACTCGGTCAATAAAACTCACTAAAAAGCAAAAACTATTATTATCCACTACTATTACCAACACCCACCAACATAAAAACCATCCACCGCCACTATTTCTTCCACCAATAGTAATGTTACCGCCTCCACCATTCACAAACACCCGCCACCGTTTATATTAACCCTACTTCCACTACCACCATTAGAATTAATATAGCTTTTAGTACAATTATTTATTAATAAAATTATGTATTTATGTTAGATTATTAAAGGGACATTTATAATAGAAATT
>NW_020646738.1:0-433 GCF_003573695.1 Papaver somniferum | reverse complement strand
GTGTTCCACTTACAACACAAAACCGTCTCTTCAAGTGGTTCCACAACAAGTTGGCATTATCATAGTCTCCCAAACTCGATCTGAGTGACGCCTCCAACGTGTTGCTGATCCAGGAGACAAGCATCGACTGAATTGCAACCCATTCTTCCAACTGGTCACTTTCTTTAGGTTCTTTGATTGTTCCATCAATGAAACCAAACTTCCTCTTAGCTATTAATGATCTTCTTATGGCTCTAACCCATTCATAATAGTTATGTCCTTTTAGAACAACCGGTGTGATGATAATACATGTACCATCACTCGATCCTAGGTGATATACTGGATTCTTCCTCTGCGTATCATATTCTATATTCTTGTCTTTGTTTGATGATTCTACGTCACCACCCATTCTCAACGATTTTCTTTTCTTTTTTTTTTTTTTTTTTTTTTTTGG
>NW_020646737.1:0-574 GCF_003573695.1 Papaver somniferum | reverse complement strand
TATTTCATCCTTCTTCTATTGTGAAATTTGACTTCCTTCATATTTTCTTGAATCAACGTACATAGAAATGTAATTTGCTAGACGTATTGCCTTGGAACATATTAATTGTAATTACAATACCTTTTTCAAACTTTTTCTGTTAAAGATGAGTTTATCTAGTTTACAATTTAGTCTCAGAAATCAATTTCCGACATATAACGAAGTGTGTAGACTTTTTTGAATTAACGTATATTAAATTCAACATTTTTATAAACTCTTTGTCTTTGTGTTGGCTTTTTCTTTCTATTTGATTCAAGATAGATGAAATTTGTTAGGATTTGGATTAGTTCTACATGGTATTTCATCCTTCTTCTATTGTGAAAATTTGACTTGCTTCATATTTTCTTGAATCAACGTACATAGAATAGCAATTTTTACTAGACTTATTGCCTTAGAACATATTAATTGTAATTACATTACATTTCTCAAACTTTTTCTGTTAAAGATGAGTTTATCTGGTTTACAATTTTGTCTCAGAAATCAATTTCTGACTTATAACGAAATGTATAGACTTTTTTGAGTTAACGTATATAAA
>NW_020646736.1:0-623 GCF_003573695.1 Papaver somniferum | reverse complement strand
AAATAGCAAATGTGTATGTATGAAAACTATCATACTTATACGACTTTGTCTCAAGAGTAAGAGATAGAGAGATAGACTTTTGAGTGATAGATAAGTTCAAGTCTCCACATACCTTTTAGTCGGATGAAGTTCTACTGGTTCCTCGAGTAGTTCTTCATCTTTGTAAGATAATCGCCATGGAGTCTGGAGCTCAACTACACTAATCTGTCATAAGACTTAGCTATAAGTAGTCTAGAAATCAAGACATATAGTTTTGACAACTAAACTTGACAAACATGCTTGAGATAGCAACGCATGCGAGTTCGACCGAGCAGTGCTCTAACAAGAAGCAAAAACATTTATGCTTCTGGTATCCAAACATGCTCTTTTCTCATAGGTGCCACAATCTACCAAGGGGTGTGTGTGCCACATAGCTACCAAGACCCAATATTCAACTTGGTAGGCGACGTATCTTGACATGTTTGACTTTCTACTAGTAGAGTATTCGAATCCCCTTATTTTTCCATATAGCTTCTTTGAGATTGCTCGATTTCTTAGCGAGAGAGAAAGAAGGGAAGGTATATAAAAGATAGTATTCCCTATTTTCCCTCTAAGATATTGTATCTCGAGGAAAATCAAGGGTA
>NW_020646735.1:0-405 GCF_003573695.1 Papaver somniferum | reverse complement strand
AAATCAAGAGAGAGATATTCACTCCTTCAGATACTTTTATCTTGATTGAGTCTGACTGTCTAGTTGATTCTCTAGCAAAGTATTTCAGAGTTAGTCCATACAGATTGCTAAGCGAAAATTGGGTGGTGTTGTTAGACCCCCGCTTTTTCAATTGGTATCAGAGCAGGCAAACACGCTAAGACCTTATCAGTTTATGTTTGTAGTGATCTGACTCTATGGACAAGAGTACTATCTCTGACAACGCAACATCAGTTCAGGGTTGTTCAGATAAGTTTCAAAGATCTGAAACCACTAAGGAAAACTTCTTCTCGACTCCTTCAGTCGAATCTGCATTCAACTGGAGAAAAACAAGAGAAGAGATATTAACTCCTTGAGATACTTTTATCTAGATTGAGTCTGACTGTC
>NW_020646734.1:0-725 GCF_003573695.1 Papaver somniferum | reverse complement strand
TCAACGATTGAAATGGGAGTTTAGAACAATTAACCTTTGTATGGATACAACACAGTATGCATACAAGTATGCAAACTATTGTGGTATGATTCAGGTCCGGAAACCTTGTTTGCATACCAGTATGCGAATGGTTTTAACTGTTAAAGTTCGGGAACCAAGTTTGCATACCAGTATGCGAACGGTTCTACTTGAGTTAAGGACCGGGACGGCAGTATGCATACCGGTTTGCAAACCGCTGGACAAGACTAAAGTCCGGAACTATAGTTTGCATACCCGTTTGCAAACTTAGTGGTTAAAGTTCTGAAATCGGTCAATTATGTTTTCATACTTATGAAAAAAATACATTTATGAATTAAGGAATGCAATCTTTGCAAACCATGGCTTAATGTTCATGAATTGATTCTCATGAATCAATCCGATTTTGTTTCAATTGTTTCTTGTATACTTCTATGAGATATAAACAATTGAACAACTATATGAGTAACACAATTAGATTCATTTGATTATATTTCATAATTGATTGATTATCATATTTGATCTAGAAGTGTTAGATGAATGTGGTTAAGACAAAAGTGTTCATATGTCTAACTTCGGTTAACTATTGTTGAGCCAACTCAATATACATGTTTAGGTACGGTTACCCATATCTAAATGAAGGTATATTTGATTTGTGTGTAACAAGCTAAGACCATCTAACAGTGGAGAGATATTGCTTTGGTTTTAAG
>NW_020646733.1:0-1336 GCF_003573695.1 Papaver somniferum | reverse complement strand
ATAAGAAAAATCGCAACAGCCTACCATTCTCAAATAGAAGAAGAACTACAGAAAATGCTTGATGCAGGAATTATAAGAGAAGCTAAATACCCAGAGTGGATAGCGAACATGGTCATTGTTCCAAAGAAAAACAAAGGAATAAGGATTTGCATAAATGTCACTGATTTAAACAAAGCCTGCCTTAAAGATAGCTTTCCGTTACCAGATATTCCTCAAATGGTGGAATCAGCAACGGGAAATGATAGGGTATGATCTTTAGATGGGTACAAAGGATATAACCAGATCCCTCTCGCTGAAGAAGATCAAGAGCATACTACTTTTTCACCCCTAGAGGTTTATATTGCTACACGAAAATGCCATTTGGTTTGCGAAATGCAGGAGCAACATACCAAAGAATGGTAGAGAAGGTGTTCGCGAAATGTATACACAAAACATTAGAAGTATACGTGGACGACATGTTAGTAAAGATTAAAGAAGCCAAAGACCATGTACAGGACCTGAGGGAGATTTTTGAACAAATGCGGCAGTATGACATTAAACTGAATCCTGAGAAGTGTACCATTGGATTTGCATCGGGAAAATTTTTAGGCTACATTGTATCAAAGGAAGGAATACATGTTGATCCAGAAAAAGTGCAAGCAGTTCGTGACATGCCAACACCAGCAGCAACAAAAGATGTACAGAAGTTGAATGGACTTTTAGCTTCGCTAGGGAGATTCATTTCGCGATCATCAGACAAATGAAAGTATTTTTTCGATATACTCAAGAAGGGTGCGAAATTCAAATGGACTGATGAATGCGAAAAAGATTTTCAAGGGATCAAAGAACATCTTATGAATACATCTATTTTACAAAAAACAGAATCAGGAGAAGAGTTATTAATCTATCTTGCGACGACGACGCATGCATTAAGTGTCGTATTATTGAGAATAGACGCAGGAGTGGAGAAAACCATCTATTACATTAGCAAAACTTTTAATACTGCCGAGAAGAATTACTCAAAGATTGAGAAGCTAATCTTAGCATTAATTTATGCATCATTCAAGCTCCGCATATATTTTCAAGCGCACACAATAAAGGTATTAACAAAAGTACCAATTGAATCAGTGATGAAGAATTCAAAAAGATCAAGAAGAGTGGAGAGATGGAATGCACAAGTAGGCCACTTCGATATTAAATATGAAATTTTGTCTTCACCAAAATCACAAATTGTTGCAGATTTCTTGGCAGAATTTCCTTTAGAAGAAGATGAAGCGGTAGAAGAAATGATGGATATAGAAGAAGAACTCGGAGATCCAAAAGACTTATTAACAGAACCAAATAGATGGGAGATATT
>NW_020646732.1:0-326 GCF_003573695.1 Papaver somniferum | reverse complement strand
TTTACTCAGTGTCATGGTGGTTTACATGAAAATTAGGGACTACTGGTACAAAGGAAATTCAATTTACCTAAACGACGACTGGACAGAGACCATGGGTGGATCCACTGACCAGAAATGGAGGTAGAGGAGGTATATGTTTCCGGTGACCCCCAACAGATAAATTTCGAAGTGGGCATTTTCCATCTGGAGTAATTCCGTAACCTCGTTCTGTAGATGCGGATAATAATTCAGATATGGATGAATCATCAAATGAAGAAAGTGCCAGATATTCAATTGATTCGCCTCCACAGAGATATACAAACCCACGTATGTACTGGTTAGATATT
>NW_020646731.1:0-280 GCF_003573695.1 Papaver somniferum | reverse complement strand
TATATCAGATTGGATGAAACTGTAGCCTATTACTGAACTCAGGTTGCAAGATTACCATATACATATCCGATGTTCTCGTCCAGGCGAGGTTTGAGGTGTCAAATATATCAGATTAGATGAAACTGCAACCTATTATTGTACTCAGGTTGCAAGATTACCATATACAGACCCGATGTTCTCGTCCCGGCGAGGTTTGAGATGTCAAATATATTAGATTAGATGAAACTGCAACCTATTATTGAACTCAGGTTGCAAAATTACCATATACAGACCCGATATT
>NW_020646730.1:0-693 GCF_003573695.1 Papaver somniferum | reverse complement strand
AAAAACCCGCTCTGTTATTGCGGTAGAAACTGGTAGGGTAAGCACAAGTTCTATCACTCAATGTATAAGAGAATATGTAGTCGATTTTCCATTCTTCACCAACCATTCACACAAACTAGATATATTCCTCAATTTGTTAAACTCTTCATAAGAGACGACGTTATGCTCATAATGTCAAAGTTGTATCTTCAAGTGTAATTTCTTTTGTTCTGTGAAATCCTTTGGATAAAACTTATCGACCAATCTGCAAAATCATCAACTCTAAATGATTTTTTCCATTAACGAGGATCCAAAGCTGAACTAAAGATAAGTAATTCCATCGTTTCTTCGTTGAACATGCTATTCAGTTCTAGTAACTGAGCATCTATAGCAGCATTAAATTTATCCACACGATAATGTTCCTTAATCGTAAAAGTACTCGAATGATGACGAGCTCCAACTCCTCTTATTAATGGAACATAATTAGAATCGAAATTAGGACATCTATATTTCTAGCAGCACAAAATGCACTTACCTCACTGATTAAGTCATCTGGCCCATCATCTCTCAAATTTTGATAAAAAGTAAAAAAAATACCTTCAATAGGATCAATACAATCACTTTTTTGTCAATCCAACAAAGATGAAAAATTTCACAGGTAAGAGGCTTTTATTTTAGTTTTCTTGTTCACTTTCTTTCTCATCTCTCGATATT
>NW_020646729.1:0-321 GCF_003573695.1 Papaver somniferum | reverse complement strand
TTTTTTAAGAGATAAGATACCCTAAATACTAAATAAATAATTGTTCCGATGGAACCTTTTACTAGAGATTGACCCTTGATACACAGGCCAAGCCATAAATTCCTTTCTATTCACTATTATCTTTAGACCAGATAGTTTAAAGTTAAGGTAAAATGATGAATCTGCTCTTAGGAATCATTAAATCCCGTAGATAATTGTTCTGATGGATCTTGGATATTCTTTGGGATGTAAGAATCAAATAATTCTTTGTGTTGGAACAAAATATCTCTAAACCCCCCTCGGAATAGGTTATTCTTTTTTATTTCAAAAGGGATATTGCTG
>NW_020646728.1:0-537 GCF_003573695.1 Papaver somniferum | reverse complement strand
TTTTCTAACTAATAAATTTTCTTTTCTAAACCATTTTATTTTATTTTATCTTTTCATTTTCCATTAATTCTGTTTACTATTGGTTATTCTATTTCCACCCTAACTTGTAGCCTTTCTAATTCAATCCACTCACCTAATCTAAGGCTAAGGAATAACAACATAAGACACAAGGTTAACTAATCCGGTATAATCCGATCCGAAACAGTAGCTAAAAAATACAGAGTATTACAATTTAATTCCAAGTCGGCCGTAAGTTACATTTGTTTGTCTGTTGCAGTATCCAACAGTAACTATTTACGGTTGATAACGTTTAACCCAAAGCCAACCGTAATCAAACTCAAAATTAAACTTAGATTATTTTGCTCAGGATGGTACTGTTAAAATTGAAACTAATTAACCGTAAATAATTTTACGTTTACAAAATGAACCGTAATTGGATATTTATAATAGTTTTTTAAGATTTACGGTTGGTAGTTCTTCAATCACCAATCGTAACACCTTCAAAAATGGAGTTTACGCTTGATAATTGAATAACCA
>NW_020646727.1:0-421 GCF_003573695.1 Papaver somniferum | reverse complement strand
AGGTGGTTTGGTGAATAGAATCCGGTAGTCGAGAACTTCCGTATCCGGTGATACTAGGGATTTAGGGGTTTAGCACTGAGCTAGATGCTTTACCTACGGTTGGTGATAATCTGTGACTAATAAAAAGTGGAAAAGAACATAACTTGAATCATTGTTTTGCAACGAAGAAGGATTCCTTGATCTAATCTCTCTTATTGATTTCAACTTAAACTTCTAAAACAAATCCCCCCTTTTTGTGACAACTAAACAACTAAAACCTCTTGCTCCTCGTGGGAACGAACTTGACTACACTATATTACTTGTTAATTAGGTGGAAAAATATTAATTAATTTTTTGTGGTTACTACACGCATCAAATTTTGGCGCCGCTGCCGGGGAGCAGCGGACGATTTTAGTTGTTTTATTTTTCTTTTTTTTTTTTT
>NW_020646726.1:0-557 GCF_003573695.1 Papaver somniferum | reverse complement strand
ATTTGTTTATGTCAAAGCCTGTGATTTTGGGTCGTAGCAACTCTTAGTTGTGGGTGAGATCAGCTAAGGGAATCAACTGCGCAGTATCCTGCTGGGATCAGAGGCATAGGGAGTACAAATGTACCTTGGATCATTGGGAGACTGATTGGGGTTCAACTACAGTCCAGTCCGAAGTTAGCTTGGAGTAGGCTAGTGTCTGTAGCGGCTTAATACAGTGTTGTTCAATCTGGACTAGGTCCCGGGGTTTTTCTGCATTTGTGGTTTCTTCGTTAACAAAATTTCTGGTGTATGTGTTATTTCTATTTCCGCATTATATTTGTTTATATAATTGAAATAATACAGGTCGTGCGTTTCAATCAATCAATTGGAAATCCGACCTTTGGTTGTTGATTGATATTGATTGATCCTTGGATATTGGTCTTTGGTACAATCCAAGTTATTCCTTGTATTTGATTAGAAATCGCAGTTCTTGCTTGAGTAAATCAAATCAAGAAGAGAGATATAAACTCGTTGATATACGTTTAATTGATTGAGTCTTGTTGATTCTCTTAAAAGTA
>NW_020646725.1:0-460 GCF_003573695.1 Papaver somniferum | reverse complement strand
TATTAAGTCTATTATGAATAAAATTATTTGATTTATAATTTTTCTTGTGATGGTTTTTGATCTACATAGCATGTGCTTGAATGCTTTATTATTGCTATGGATGTTTATGGGATGTTTGATTTCGGTTTTATTACCTTGATATTCGATCTCATTATGTTGTGAACCCTTATGGTTTGGGTGACTTTTTGATTTAGCAGGATTAAGTTCTAGCCCATGTTGGTAGGATTTATCAAAGGATCATGAGGGGTTCTGGTAGAAACAACATGTGAAAAAATCACAATATGTTGAATCGGTTTTGGTTTAACATATGTGTTTCGGTGGTTTTCAACTTTTGCTTGCAATAGTTAAAAACCTATTTTCAACCTTTCTCAGGCAAAGGTTGGTTGTTGTTATTCTTTTGTTTTGCATAAGTATGACAACATAATGATATTCCGATATCAATTCTCCCTAGAAGAAGATG
>NW_020646724.1:0-301 GCF_003573695.1 Papaver somniferum | reverse complement strand
ACAGCTGAGTTAACAGAATATGTGATGCTATGGGGGGAGAAAAAGCAAAATTAGATATCAAATGTGCTTAGACAAAGAGGTGTTCAAAAGTGTTTAGTCAAAAAAGTATTCAAACGTGTTAAGTTATCAAGGCCTTATCTTTTCTTTTACTAAGTTTCTTGCCGTTTAGTCAAACGGGTGTTCAAATGTGCTTAAATAAAAAGGTATTCAAACGTGTGCGGTTATTAAGCCTAGCGTTTTTAGGGGCCATCAATTTATACACAGCCAAAGACTCTAGTTAAGGGGTACCCTATATGATATT
>NW_020646723.1:0-1634 GCF_003573695.1 Papaver somniferum | reverse complement strand
TTCCCTTTCGATTTTTTTTACCATTCTTATTTTGACCTGCAACTTGCCATGCTGTATTAGTCTCACCCTGGTGGATAACTAGAGCATGAGATTGCTGCGACGTACTGGCAGTAACGGGTGGCGTATTAACTGCAGTAACATGCTTCTTTCTGCACTCTGAGTCTAGGTGACCAACTATTTTGCACTTGGAATAATATTTCGGCCTTTTCAAGATTTCAAATGGTTGCAAAAAATTGCGTCCACCAGCTTCAACATAAACATAATCTGTATTAAGCTTTGCAAAATCAATATCGATCAGGACTGAGGCGTAATGCCCATACTCATGGTTTAGGGTTCGCTTATCAACCACAATAGGAGTTCCAAGAGATTTTCCTAAAGCTAACAGCGTCTTCTCCACCCACATTTCAACCGGAAGACCTGGAAACTTGACCCAGACGGTAGAGTGAGAGGTATATTGTTTATCAACGTCGAACCCTGGATACCATTCGATCAGACGTAAAGGTTGCTCGTTCACAATCCATGGATCCTTGTTACCCTCACGATAAAAATTTTCTTTGTATTCCTGTGTTAACAACTTGATGATGAAGAATCCCCGGTTCATGGGGATGAACTGCACCTTAGCCTCTCCAAGCTTCCATTGTTGTTCCAAGTTAATCTTAACATCATTGAGTTTGATACCCTTGAGATCCAGCCTCCCAATGAGACTGAAGCACCATATTTGACAGCCCTCTTCATAATAATCTTTCGGAATAACCACAGCTGGTTTTCCATCTTTGATAGTAGGGTTTGGTAGAGTAGTAATGTCGATAGCAGTAGAAACATGGTTTTTGTCCCTCCGTTATGATTTTACAATCAGCATAGGCATGTCCTATGATATTGCAATGTTTACAATATGCAGGCTTCTTAGGAATATCCACTGATTGTGAAAATTTCCTCCCACCAGATGAGAGAATGATCTCCTCAGCAACGTTTTCAGCAAAATTAATATCAATCAAAACAGATGCAAAATAACCATAATCATGATTTAAAGTTTTTGAATCCACCACAATAGGTGTACCAAGAGTTTTACCTAAGGATAAGAGGGTTTCTTCCGTCCATAATTCCATGGGAAGACCTGGAAACTTTACCCAGACAACAACATGAGAAGTTCTTTGTTTTGAAGGATCAAAACTTGGAAACCACTCTTGCAACTTCAATGCTTGATTTTCAACAATCCATGACTCCTTACGGTTCACTTTTTGCTGATCCTCTTTGGAAGATAACTTTATAATGAAAAAACCTTTACTCATAGGCACGAACTTCACTTTATCTTCACCCAGCTGCCATTGTTCTACAAGTGACTTTTTAACAACGCCAAAATTCATATCCTTAAAAACAAGCCTCCCAATGAGACTATACTGCCATATAGCACATCCCTTTTGAAAGAAATTGTCTGGAATCACCAAGGATGGTTTTCCGTCTTCCATAGTAGGGTTAGGAAGCGTACCCAAATCAATGGAAGTGGTATTTAGTTGTTTCTTACCAGCAACCATTTCTGCAAAAGATATAATCTTCATATTACCGGGATCCGAAGATTTCCCCATCTTGAAACACCCAAAGGATGAACAAGATTAGAGAAAACGTGATTTTTTTTT
>NW_020646722.1:0-1204 GCF_003573695.1 Papaver somniferum | reverse complement strand
CATGATGTGTTTTACATACAAACAAGCATGTAAATGATAAGAGAAGTTTATTAACTGATGCATAACAGGAACATGACGGAATTCAACGCACCTTGTTTATAGAAAACACACTGCTTATTAGATTCTTCATCATCATCATCTTCACTCTCGGATCTTTCGATTTGCTTCTTCTTCATCCTTTTCAAGTCTTTCGATTGTTTGGGTTCATGTATTTTTTTTTCTCCCAATGATCAACATCTTGCCTCACTGAAACAGACCAAATCAATGACAGCATTTAAAAAATATATCACACAGAAGATACCACAAGCAAATCTTACCATCTTCGGCATCATTTGTATTATCATCCTCATTAACTGTATCATCACCCAATACTTCCTTTGGCGCAGCATTCTTTGCTTTCTTTTTTCTCTTAGTAGCTTTTTCAGGCCTATGTGATACTTGAGGTGACACCTGATATTTTAATCTCTGCGACTTCCTTGACGGGGTTGCTTCGGGATCTTTTCAACACACAAATAAATAATCTATTAATATTAAGTTATGCAGTAACTTTGGTAAGCAGAACCTGTTATGCATCTGCATAACACGTTATGCACATTTTTCTACAGAATTTTGTTATGCAGATGAATCACAAACACACGAAGGAACGTAAATGCATACCCGCGACTTTTCTTTTCTTCTTCGCAGCGTCGTGATTTTCCTTGGTTCTTGTCTCCTTTTGTTGTTGGTCACCAGCAGTTTCCCTTTTTTGCTCTTCTAGGTTATCATCATTAGCAGGTAAAAATGATGTTAAAATTTAAATAGATGAAAATTAAAAAGCAACACTTAAAAATCCTAGAATTTTTAGGGGCCACTCAAAAGGAATTAGGGGCCAACAATAAGACAAAATAGAGTCACCCAAACCTAAATAGAGTCCACCCTTATCAATTTTTTTCGTAATGACAAAATTACCCTTCAATAATCGGAAGTTAAACAACAATTCGGTAGTAAATTTTTGTGCGACCATAATCGGTAGTAAATTGTGTTAATTAAACTTCCGAAAATATAGTATCCCTAAAATGATATTTTTCAAAAATCCTTCAATTTTCGAATTTTGGTACTACCATAATCGGTAGTAAATTTAATTTCCGAATGTATATCGGCCCCAAAATGAGATTTTGCCAAAATTCTTTAATTTTCTAACTTTGGTACTGTCAGTAAATTATGT
>NW_020646721.1:0-567 GCF_003573695.1 Papaver somniferum | reverse complement strand
GAGATTTTTCTTGTTTGATCCAGAAGTACATATATGGAATGCTCAAATAAAAGTGTTTCGATTCTATTTTTCATAGATTCGTTACTTGTTTTTCACATGTAGCTGAATTTTAGATTATGAATCAACAGTACATATATGGTGTACTGAAAAATTATGCTTTAATTTTGTTATTTTTGTAGTTTTGGATATTTTTCTTCTTCGATCTAGAAGTATATATATGGAATACTGAAAACAAAAGTGTTTCGATTCTGTTTGTTATAGATTCATTACTTGGTTTTCACATGCAGCTGATTTTAGTTTCATTTTGGTTGTTTTTGATATTCTTTTGAGTTGCTTTTCTATATTAATCATCGGTACGTATATGATATACTGGTGGATTTTGATGAAACAAGTTCAGATCTAAATAAAAAATCATGTTTTATGTTTATTTCATTAGTAGATCTGATATTTTTATGGTTTTTGGTTCGTTTTTCAATTTTCTTTTGTGTATTAACCATCTATACATATATGACGTATTGTTTTCATTTTGTGTTTACTATAAATCTATAGGTTTTCTCTTATTTTTTT
>NW_020646720.1:0-424 GCF_003573695.1 Papaver somniferum | reverse complement strand
TTTTTGCCGAAAAGCGTAGGTAGCGGTCCACGCTTTGTTTCCGTTAAAATGAACCGAAATATTTTGTGGCTTTTATTTGTGATATTGTTCTATGATCTGTAAGCTTTCTAATGAGCCATCATTCGTCCAGCTCTGACCTGAATTTAAGGTCTGAAAAGCAAAAACCAACATTTGCCAAAAAGTGTAGGTAGCGGTTCACGCTTTGTTTCCGTTAAAATGAACCAAAATATTTTGTGGATTTTTATATGTGATATTGTTCTACGATCTGTAAGCTTTCTAATGAACCATCGTTCGTCCAGTTCTGACCTGAATTTAAGGTCTGAAAAGCAAAAACCAATTTTTGCTGAAAAGCATAGGTAGCGGTTCACGCTTTGTTTCCGTTAAAATGAACCGAAATATTTTGTGGATTTTTATATGTGATATT
>NW_020646719.1:0-266 GCF_003573695.1 Papaver somniferum | reverse complement strand
CAAAAACCAATTTTTGCCGAAAAGCGTAGGTAACAGTTCACGCTTTGTTTCCGTTAAAATGAACCGAAATATTTTGTGGATTTTTATATTTGATATTGTTCTATGATCTGTAAGCTTTCGAATGATCCATCATTCGTCCAGTTTTGACCTGAATTTAAGGTCTAAAAAGCAAAATCCAATTTTTGCCGAAAAGCGTAGGTAGCAGTTCACGCTTTGTTTCCGTTAAAATGAACCGAAATATTTTGTGTATTTTTATATGTGATATT
>NW_020646718.1:0-1429 GCF_003573695.1 Papaver somniferum | reverse complement strand
AAAATGACCAAAACCTTTACACTTGAAGCACTGTGGCATATCCTCGTCATCAGTATCGTTAGTATCCCTGTTTTTAGGAGGAACACGATTATGAGGTTTAACTGATGACTTAGGTTTGTCTCTAGTGAATCGTTTACTTCTCTTCAAAAGAAGATCTCTAAACTGTCTACTGATAAATGAGACTAAGTTATCAAGATCTTCATCTGAAGAATCAGTCTCAGAAAGATCATCATTAGATATGCTAACACTTTTACTTTTATCAAGAAATTTAGTGTTCTTTTGTTCCTTGAAAGCAATATCCTTTCCTGATTTGGATATATGCTCATGATCAAAGATCTTTAACTTCTGAACAAGAGTATTTATGGAAAGCACATCAAGGTTATTTCCTTCAACGATGACGTGTTTCTTAGAATTGTATCTAGATGGCAGAGATCTGAGAATCTTTATCACAATATCCTTTTCAGGAATAGTCTTACCCAATGTAAAAGATGCATTAACAATTTCAGACACTTTGTAATTAAAATCATCAAATGAATCTTCATCTGCCATACAAAGGTTTTCCCAATCAGAATTTAGGTTTTGAAGCCTAGCTTCCTTTTCACAAGTATTCCCTTCAAATACAGTTTCTAAGATATTCCAAGCATCTTTAGACTTTGTGCAAGTAGTCACATGATGCTGAAGATCTGGGGTAATGGCATGGATGATTGCATTTAATCCTTCAGAATTTTTCTTCGCAGCAAGAATCTCAGCAACATCATAATCACCAATATCCTTGGAACCGTTACAGTTCCTATTGTAACAACCGGAGGATTATATTCATTAACCACGTAAACCCATGATTGAAAATCACGCGCTTGAAGAAAAGAACGCATCGCAATTTTCCACCATAAGTAATTCGAGCCATTGAAGACTGGTGGTACGTTTATTGAGATATCACTTATGTCCATAGAGTCAGATCGCTACAAACACAGGCTTATGAGGTATTGAACGTGTTTGCCTACTCTGATACCAATTGAAAAAGCGGGGGTCTAACAACCTCACCCAATATTTCGCTTAGCAATCTGTATGGACTAACTCCAATATAATTTCAACAGAATCAACTAAACAGTCAGACTCAATCTTAATAAAAAAGTATATCAAAGAGTTATATCTCAATCTCTTAATTAAATCCGCAATTAAACAAATACAATTTGTGAGTCGGATTAAATATAAGAGAAATAACTTGAACGGTACCAAAGACCAATGTTCAAGGATCAATCAATTTCAATCAACAACCAAAGGTTGGATTTACCAATTGATCGATTCAGCGCACAACCTGTGATATTTCAATTATATAACAAAATATAATGCGGAAAAGAAATAACACAGACACCAGAAGTTTTGTTAATGAGGAAACCGCAAATGCAGAAAAACCCCGAGACCTAATCCA
>NW_020646717.1:0-408 GCF_003573695.1 Papaver somniferum | reverse complement strand
TGCTAAACAGGATCTATTGAACTCATAATTCATTAGATTTTTTTTATGAATGTCAACTAAGTATCGTAAGTAAATTGATCTCGGTTGTTCAACCATTTGATAACCAGAGTTATTCTTTGATAAATGACCACTATGAGTCAGACTCAATAGAATTTGATCAATCCTTTTTTTTGTCGTTAAGGTGGAGAACTGAACCAAGAATTCTCTTTATTTATCATCAATCGAATCACTGTTCGCGACCCAGGATTCTATTTTATCATCAATCCAATCAACGTTCATGTTTTTTCTTTTTATTATCAATGAATAGATCTCTTTACTTGTACGACTTAGATATCTCGTATTTCTCGAAAAAGTGATTCGATTGATGGGATTTGGTATGATACTTATGATATCGATGATATTGATATT
>NW_020646716.1:0-702 GCF_003573695.1 Papaver somniferum | reverse complement strand
AGGGAAGCTCAGTGGAGCTTTGATACCCAAGGCCTCACCGCTATCACAAGGCGGCGCAGTCACGCATTCAACTCACAGAAACCATCATGAACTTCGAAGTATGCTAAAAGAGTAACCAATATTTTTCGAACGACTTTCCTACTAAGCTCGTTACCCTATCGGTCTCGTTCTAATCAAATTTTAAGCTTGGGTTCGCGTTAGGTTTCATTTACCTAAGGCGGGCAAGAAGGGAACGGTGATGAAATCCGAACCCTTATCTTATATGGCCAGTTCTTGCCCTTTACTAGGAAATTAAAGCAGCCGGTTCAGTCCTCAACATATAATCACCTTAAGGCAGACAGTAAACCCGCTGACAGGAGATTCGCGGGTGTTTAGAATTTTACCTCCCGTACCAGACGGGAGAAGAACCGCTGTAGTCGACTCGGGCCACTGACTCCGGTGTCAGTGTGCGAACCCGAGGGGCCGAGACGATATTGTAATCGTCGTCCTTCCCTGCAAACAGTTATAATTTAAAAAAAAATTATAACCCTTCCGTAGGGTTTAAAATTAAAATAAAATGTTCAAAGTCCAGTCCAATGAAAATAAATACAAAAATAATAATAAATATTACAAAAAAAAATAAAAAAAAATGGAAAGTCTCTTAAAAAAATAAATAATAATTCTCTCTTTTTTTTCTCTCTTTTTTCTTTTTTTTTTTTTCTT
>NW_020646715.1:0-534 GCF_003573695.1 Papaver somniferum | reverse complement strand
AAATTCCAAATATGCATTTATATCTTCGTTCTATCGCAACACCTATTATTGTTATAATTATCGATAATAAACTCGCATCTCCTAAGTATAACCCATCAGAGTTTCCTAAGCATGGACTATCAAATTATAAAGACAAGAAGATTATTGAAAATATAATTATCGGTTCACAATCACTATTTCTGTCGTCTAAACGTAACCCATCAAATGATTTAACCTAAGCATGGATTATCAAAAACTGTAACAAATAAAATTGGAACACGAAATACATTTATGCATTTAGGTTTTACTTCGTAGAAAGCCGGTGGAGCAATAACAAATATTATTTATAAAATCAATAAATCATAAACATTGGATTTCAACAATTCTATTCAAAATAGCCTAATACCAAATTAATCCAAATTATTCATAATGGTCTATGCTTGAAGTAGTTTCCACCAAAAAAAACCCTAGCTACGAAACAATTAGCAAGACATGGCTTTCTCAAAAGCCCTAAACAAATATATTGGAGATTCACTAGCTAATCGAAATGGAATT
>NW_020646714.1:0-693 GCF_003573695.1 Papaver somniferum | reverse complement strand
CAGACATGGTTGATAAATTTGTTTCGGCTGAATTTCCTAATGAGATAAATGACCCAATACTGTTTGATACCGTAAGCAAATGTATGGTTCATGGTCCATGTGGAGAGCGAGATCCATATGCAGCGTGTATGGAAAAAGGAAAATGTACAAAAGGATATCCTAAGAAGTACACCGACACAACAACTTTGGACGAGGGTGGGTATCCGAGTTATCGTCGTCTTCGGGATGGAATAGAAGTAACTGTCAGAAACAACAAAAAGGCGTATAATATAGATGTTGTACCATATAACCCGCATCTGTCAAGAATGTTCAGTTGCCACATCAATGTGGAAATATGTGCAGGAATAAGAGATGTAAAATATATTAACAAATACATTTACAAAGGTGGTGACCGAGCTACGATGGTTTTGGGAGAACATGACGAGATTCAACAATATATTGATGCGAGGTACATTGGACCACCTGAGGCTGTATGGCGTTTGATTGAGTACCACTTGCATGAAGAATATCCTGCTGTACAACGGTTGGCAATTCATTTACAGAATAAGAAACGAGTTGTTTATAACACAAGGCAATCAATGACCTCGGTTATACGAACATCACATGAACATATGACGACTTTGATGGGTTATTTTGAATATTATGCTAAAAATCCTAATGCTCCGGCATATACTTATCAACAGTTCCCGCAAC
>NW_020646713.1:0-3612 GCF_003573695.1 Papaver somniferum | reverse complement strand
TTTTAATTAAGGTTTTTAGTTTTATATGCTTTTATTTTCCAGCAAATAAATGCATATCTTTAGAAAGTTAAAATTGGTAATGTGCATTTACTAATTAATATTTTCTACTGAGATTTCGGTCAATATTTGGATAAAGCATTTCCAGGAATTATGAAAACCGAATCTGGGCGTTAATGCATATCTTGAGAATATTTTTAGTTTTTAAAATTCCTTGGTGTCCAAACTTCCTTGGTCTATAAATATCAAAGTTTGCATTTCTAGCAAACTAATCCACAGAGCCAGCAAAACTACCTAGTTGTGTTGTTACTGGTGGAGCCTCCTATTCGGATTGGAAAGTAACCTAATTAGAAGAAATCTCTTACGACCGCTCGGTTTAAAGACTTCTTTGGGATTGAGAATCTCTATTAGTACCGTTGGTGGGAACTAGATAATTGCAGTTTATTATTAGTTTTCGATTGATTTGATTAACTAACGGTGGTTGAACTTAGATTGTACCTAGTTTATTTATGCTTGAGAATCTTCTCGTCTTATATAAGATTCACTCAAACTAGATCGAAGTTTTGACGGGGATTTTTAGACTGTTTGTAGATCTAAAGACATCTTGTGATAATCCAACACTAACAGACTCCGTTCTGTGTGTGATTGATCACAAGAGATTCAAGTTGAATGTGTGCAGGTGTTTATTGAAGATCTAAGAAGATTTGAAGACAAAGAAGACTATGAAGATTTCTGATTTAGGTTCATAATCTTTGGTGTGCACAATACTTGTTTCGGATGGAAAAGGATCCAAGTATAATCGGTTTATCCTTGTGATATATTGGATTGATTAGTTGTGTAGATCGGCATCAATATCATTCTTTGGATTAAGAATATTGATTGCATAGTCTAGACGATTACTTTGGTAATTGTTATTGGATTGATCTAAGAACCTGAAAAAGGAGTTTATGGGGATAAACGGAAGATCCTTTTGTCGAACTCATATCACTTGATTGAATAGAGTTGTTACCGAACAGATTTGTTGTTCCTTTACTGTTTGGAATACGAGACAAAGGAATTGTTCCAAGTACGTGACTTATTACAAGTTGGAGGCGTGGGAATACATATGGAACTAGGTGAACTATAGGTTTAGTTTCTTGGTCTCAACTATACGAAGTTGGTTTATTTTATATAGCAGCTTAATCATGAGAGTATTCAATTCTGGACAAGGTCCCGGGGTTTTTCTGCATTTGCGGTTTCCTCGTTAACAAAATCTTGCCGTGTCTTTTACTTTTCTATTTCCGCAATTATAATTGTTTTATCATAATTATAAGTAAAATACACAAACGTTAATTCCTATTTACTTGATAGCAATCCTATTGTGTTTGGTTAAGTCTGAACCTGTTATCAAGTAAACATATTTCGTTGTTGTATTGTATCGATCTTGAATCCATAGTCAATCACACAAGTTATCTTGTTGTCGTATTGTCTCGATCTCGTATCCATAGACGATCACACAAAGTGTGAACCGATTAGTTGTATTGTCTCGACTAAGTTCATAGACAATCACTTTCCTAGAAAGGACTTATAGGTGGAAAAGTTTTAGATTGAGGTATTTTTGGGTATCAAAGTAGGCAAACACGAAAAGATCTAACAATCTGTGTTTGATGCTATCCAACCTATAAGACATGAGTCAAAGTAAAGTTAAGAGAGAGAAAAAACTAAAGAAAGAATCAGTTAACGTATCGCAAGACGTTGAAAGTTTTGATTTTAAGAAATGTTTGAAAGGGGCTTCTTCGTCAAGTTATACTTGCTCTTCTGAGAATAAGTTTGAATGTTCTCAGGACGAGATTAAGTTAAGTCCTGTGTTCGTAATCAATGATTCAGACTCTGAAAGAAATCTTCTTGATGACGAGAAATATATTGATTCATCGAAAATATAAACATTTCATCAAAACGAATTAAGCCAAAAAATTCTCTCATGTTCAACTGAACTAATTCTTGCATTAGAAAGAGAAAGAAAGCTTCTAGACGATATAAATTGTCTGCAACCTATGAATGATCAACTTGTCATTGGTCTTGACTCCTAAAAGTCTGAATTTGTTTCTCTAAAAAAAGAAGCTTCATTAGAGTTTCATTCTCTGAAAGAAAGGCTTAACAATTACCTTGAGGAAGCAAAGAAAACTGATTCTAAATATATATACATAATCTTGAGGAAAAAGCAAGTGCTAGTCTTTCTCGAGCGGAACTTTTAGAGAAAGATCGTGATGCTACTCTTGAAAAAGTACATTTGTTGGAAGAGAAACTTGTTGATTATGATGCAAGGATTAACTTTCAACAAAAGAGTTTTGAAGAGAAAGAAGGTGAATATCTCTCCCGAGAAAAACGCCTTGAGGCTGATCTAGCTAATGCTCTTGATAAAATCAAGATGTTGGAGGAAGGAAATTTGGACCTTAAAAAGTTCAATGCTAGCTCAAATAATTTAACCTCAATGTTAGAAGCACGTATAAATCATCGTGATACACGAGTATTGGGTTATAAGGGGATAGATGCTTCAAATATTAGCAAAGAGGTAAAATTTATTAAAGCTAAAAATTCTTCTAAACTAGAGGCTTCCACTGATGCAAAAAATGCTCGTATTTCGTGTAAAGAAGTAAAACCAGTCAATCCTAAAAATCATGCTCAATCATTCTCTTCAAGTACGAAAATCAAAGAGAGCACTTCTGCTAATGTCAAGGAAGCAACAAAGTTAAACAAAGATAAGAAGAAGAAGAGGAGGAAGAAAATTCGTCGAGCTCGAATGCAAGAGGATCCACAAAAAGGTAACTCACACTTCGTATGTTACTAAGCATTGTAGTTATTGTGGTAATAAAGGGCATGTGGAATGGGGATGCAATATTTGTAAGCTAAAAGAAACACTTTCTTTTGTATCAAACGAATTGGCTAAGATTGCTCCCCAAAGGAACTCAGATCGGTATTTTCCTAAGTTTAGGAAAAATAATTATTATAATCATAGTTCAAATTTTGCGATTCACTCGACAAGGTCGTTTCATAAAAGACCCAATTATGGAAAGAAGATGACTTTTTAAATGCAAAAACAAGATCTGATGTTCCAAATTGGAGAAAAGGGGTTTCGTAAAATATTCAAAAGGACAATGATCCTAATAGTATGAAGGAGAAAGCTGCTTCTGCGAAACTCAACTCTAAATGGGTCCCTAAGTCCTCCATATCCAAGAAGGGACCAAAACTTAGTCATAAGGATGACTCTCAGCTGTTAATTGTTGGTGACATTTTTTTTTGTTGCTTGTGTTGATGGTGGTTTTTAGTTTAGGGCGAAAATTGTAAAATTCTATCTACCTGACCCGACATTGAAAGTAATAGACCTTGATATGTCTATATTTCGCAAGGAATTTTAAGAATATATCAAAATCTGATGAGTGCATATGCCTCTCTTCATATTTTATTGAAACTCCAGCTCCTAGATGAATTGTTCGCTAGTATAGAGCCTAATGAGTATTTAAGCTCCTAGTTGCATTATTCACTAATGAAATGGAGCCATTTAAAAGTGTTGAGTGCCTAAAGCCTCTTCGCTCATATATGTATTGAGCAATACAATATATTTATGTATATAAAATT
>NW_020646712.1:0-332 GCF_003573695.1 Papaver somniferum | reverse complement strand
GAATGATTCCTCAGGAATATATTCCCTGTATATGTTAAACAGACACATTTTCGTCGACTTCGAGGCATATACCTGGTCCGATATCGAAACTTGGCAGTCAGTGGTATGCTATAAGTCGGAAACTTCGAAAGAACGACGAATCCAGCCATATAATGGAAAGATTCCTCAGGATATATTCCCTGTATATGTTAAACAGACACATTTTCGTCGACTTCTTTGCATATACCTGGTCCGAGATCGAAACCTGGCGGTCTGTGGACTGTTATAAGTCGGAAACTTCGTAAGAACGACGAATCCAACCATATACTGGAAAGATTCCTCAGGAATATATT
>NW_020646711.1:0-1126 GCF_003573695.1 Papaver somniferum | reverse complement strand
AATATTTATTCTTGAAAACAATGAAAATACAGAATATGGGATAAAATGTAGAATTAATGCACAAAAGATGAGTTAAATGCCAAGAAAAATATATAGAAATATGCACTTTTTAGCACTCATCAATAGTCTGCAAAACTTAAGAATCAAAGTATGAAATTAAGCAAACTTCTCGAATATTGTGTATCTAAAATTCAACAAGACCATCAACGTTATCTGGTTTGATATGAATTTATTATTGATCGATGCATATACCTCAATATCAGTGGGACAAGTTCATACTCTTGGTATTTTATGTTAAGACTTACTACCTACGAGTAGTGATCTTAACTTTATGCATATCTCTTATGATTCAAAATAAAGGATGTAAATGAAGCTTACCATATGATAGTCACATATCGTATGGATTACTAAAACCCTCATGTAAAGTGTATATCGAATATTCGAAGAATTTTTTGAGATAATAACATACATAGCAAATTTTGTTTCATATCGGAATGAAGATATAAATTTAATCTTCATTATATCTCTGAAATGGAACATATAACGAGTTGTTGGTATGTTAGCATATATCTATGGAATCGAAGAACAAATTATGCTGAAGCTATCAAGATTTTGAGATACTAATCTTGACTTATGTCTTACAATTAGTTACTCAACCCAATTAAAGTTGATTGGGTTTTCAGACTACAATTTTGCTGGATGTGCGGATTTTATAAAGGAAGAATCCCTTAAGATTAGCTCCACAATTGATTTGAATATGACTGCGAGACTTAGAGATTTAAGTTTGTCTCTATATTGCTGAAATTTATCGTCTTAACTTCGCAGCATTAAAGCACAATATGAATGCAAAGGGAACAAAACACATGAACCTTGAGTATCCATGTGTGAATTATGAATTTAAAAAAATAAGTTGTTTATTTACCGTTAAGCACAATAATTTTTGCAAATGCACTTACCGAACAGTTACCTTTTAAGACCTCTTAAGAAAAGTGTAAATCTTAGGTCTGTGGGAGTAACTAATTATTGAATTCAGCTAGTTTATGTGCTTAGTTTTGAATACTTATTGAGCTCTTATTAATGCAATTCTGAATATATTTCTGTATCCATGTTTAGTATACACTTATGT
>NW_020646710.1:0-1202 GCF_003573695.1 Papaver somniferum | reverse complement strand
ATAACAAGGAAAAGATTGTGAGAGAATCTTGAGAACAAAGAAGTGTGAAGGTTTCACAACAATAGCGTGATTGGAACAAGAGAAGAAGAAACAACAACAAGTTTATGAAGAAAGAGAAGTAATCACCAGGTGGTGATGAGAGATTGAAGAGAAGAGACGTCACAAGGTTGTGATTGTGAGAAGTGAAGCAATCCCATTTTGGGGATTTTCCTAGAGTTGTGTGAAGCAATCCCAGTGTGGGGATTTTTCTAGAGAAGTTAAGTAATTCCATTGTGGAATTTGTGTTTGGTTGAGTTGCAGTTGGTGCTGCCATTTGAGAAGAGAGTGATCAACAAGAGGAGGTTATAATACATATGAGTTTAGGAGAACATCACAACAATTAACAAGGTTGTGATCGTGAATATATTCAACATGTGTACTTTAGAAGAGAATAAAGGTTTGTGAACTATGAAAAGATCAGTTCTAGACATCACTAACGGACAGTTGTGACTCTTGTTAAAGTAACATGTGAAGAGAAGATCAACAGATGAAGATGAGCTACAATGCTCCGTGATAAGTTAAAGAAATTTATTTTTGTGTTCCGCTACGATGAAGAAGAATGTGAAGGAAGAAAATAGGTTTGTGAAGTTGTGTCGATTTGATAGTGATGACGGAATTCTGATATGAGAAAAAATAAGAACGTGTTAACGTTTATCAATGGAAGAAGAGGGTTACAGAATTCTAGTTGAATGATATCTTGGTTTAAGGGATGATGTTGGAAGTTAAACCAAGATATGGTTATTTTTTTCGTGGATCAACATATGATGTTGATGCAGTCCAAGTGGATCAACTGCTGCAGATGACGCAGTCAAGTTGGATCAATATACGTTGTTGACACACTGTGCGATATTTGGAAGTTGGAGAACTTGAGAAGCAAGTTGTATCGTTTGCTGTATTTAGAGTTTTACTATGTTTAGAGTTTCTTTGTGTTTCTATAAGTGTGCTTTATTTAGAGTTTGTTTTATTAGGAAAGTGCTTTGAGTGATCTTCAAGTTTGTGAGACTATAAGTAGGCTATTGAGCCATAAAGAATTGTACACCAAACTGATTATCAATGTAATCGTTTATTTGCTTCCGCGTGTGCTCTCCGCTCTCTTGATCGATCCTACAATTGCCTTAAGGGATCAGATTTCTCAATTGGAAGACGTTCGCTTAGGTTTGTGT
>NW_020646709.1:0-310 GCF_003573695.1 Papaver somniferum | reverse complement strand
AAAAAACTCATTTTGGGGAAACTTATAATCGGTAGGTTTTGTAATATATTTAACTCCCGATTAACGCTGCATCCAAAATACGAACCAAGCGGTTATGGTTGGCTGTGTACACTCAAAACCAATGGAATATGGCAAGGGTTCGATCTGTGGGTCCTTATAATCGGTAGGTTGTTAAGTTGTATTCCCTTCCGATTATAGCACGTTTCAAAATTCAATACATGAAGGATTTTAGAAAAAACTATTTTTGGGGCAACTTATAATCGGTAGGTTTTGTAATATATTCAACTCCCGATTAACGCTGCATCCAAAA
>NW_020646708.1:0-285 GCF_003573695.1 Papaver somniferum | reverse complement strand
ATAACATCAGGTCTGTATATGGTAATCTTGCAGCATGAGTTAAGTGATAGGTTGCAGTTTCATCCAATTTGATATATTTGACACCTTGAACCTCGCCTGGACCAGAACATCGGGTCTGTATATAGTAATCTTGCAACCTCAGTTCAGTTATAGGTTACAGTTTCATCCAATATGATATATTTCACTCCTCGAACCTCGCCAGGATGAGAACATCGGGTCTGTATATAGTAATCTTGCAACCTGAGTTCAGTGATAGGTTGCAGTTTCATCCAATATGATATATTT
>NW_020646707.1:0-461 GCF_003573695.1 Papaver somniferum | reverse complement strand
TTGCAACATGAGTTCAGTAATAGGTTGCAGTTTCATCCAATCTGATATATTTCACACCTCAAATCTCACCTGGACGAGAACATCGGGTATGTATATGGTAATCTTGCAACATGAGTTCAGTAATAGGTTGGAGTTTCATCCAATCTGATACATTTCACACCTCAAATCCCACCTGAACGAGAACATCGGGTATTATATGGTAATCTTGCAACCCGAGTTCAGTAATAGGTTACAGTTTCATCCAATCTGATATATTTCACACCTCAAATCCCACCTGGACGAGAACATCGGGTATGTATATGGTAATCTTGCAACATGAGTTCAGTAATAGGTTGCAGTTTCATCCAATCTGATATATTTCATACCTCAAACCGCACCTGGACGAGAACATCGGGTCTGTATATGGTAATCTTGCAACATGAGATCAGTAATAGGTTGAAGTTTCATCCAATCTGATATAT
>NW_020646706.1:0-407 GCF_003573695.1 Papaver somniferum | reverse complement strand
ACCTCAAACCTCACCTGGACGAGAACATCGGGTCTGTATATGGTAATCTTGCAACATGAGTTCAGTATTAGGTTGCAGTTTCATCCAATCTGATATATTTCACACCTGAAATCCCACCTGGACGAGAACATCGGGTATTATATGGTAATCTTGCAACAAAAGTTTAGTAATAGGTTGAAGTTTCATCCAATATGATATATTTCACACTTCAAACCTCACCTGGACGAGAACATCAGGTCTTTATATGGTAATCTTGCATCATGAGTTCAGTAATAAGTTGCAGTTTCATCGAATCTGATATGTTTCACACCTCAAATCTCACAAGGACGAGAACTTCGGGTCTGTATATAGTAATCTTGCAACATGAGTTCAGTTATAGGTTGCAGTTTCATCCAATCTGATATATT
>NW_020646705.1:0-651 GCF_003573695.1 Papaver somniferum | reverse complement strand
AAACCTGAATTTTACTTGTCCTCAAGTAAAACAAAACTAAGGAAATCCTACCTATACCACTGTCGCTGGTCTCTCGAATGCATTTAGCGTATGCACTAAGCCTTTTAAACCACTAAGTGTCCCTAGTGGACGAGTTGAAGTCTCGTGAAGGTTTGCTTAGAACGTACCTACAAAGTTCTAGGTCAAAATATAAGCTCAGATTCCATCAAATGTGACATGTGCAAGTCAGTTAAGCTCACAGCAAAATGGAGATGTCAATCTAGCTATCGAAGGCACAATCCTAGCACTGATAACAAATAAAGACATGTGATAAGAGTGTAAAGTGTATCTACACATGTGTAAAGAAAGATCGGATGTTATGACTACTAATCACCAAGAGATAGTTTCTCAGGCTAAGAACCAAGGTCGAAATCTAGCTAGCTGTCCGGACTTTACGAGAATTGTGAATGAGTTGGGGGTATTTCACAATTACTCGCGTTGTACATCAATGGCATACAGCCTTCCTTGCTTATTACAATAAAACAAAAGATGACTCTTATTTACATTGACTACTCTCTTTTATTTTTGGAACAAGAGAGGATGGAATTGATAAATACTTGATTTTTTTTTTTTCTGAATATATACATCGTTTTTTTTTTTTTTTTTTTTTTT
>NW_020646704.1:0-341 GCF_003573695.1 Papaver somniferum | reverse complement strand
TTCAATTCTGATATATTTCTTTTTCAGTTAATCCGAACGAGAAACTCAGGTCTAACTCTAGTAATCTTTGAACTTGTGATGTCCAATTATGATATATTTCGTCTTCAATTCATCCGAACGAGAAACTTAGGTCTAAATTTAGTAATCTTTGAACCTATGATGTTCAATTATGATATATTTTGTCTTTAGTTCATCCGAACGAGAAACTCGGGTCTAACTCTAGTAATCTTTGAACCTGTGATGATCAATTATGATATATTTCATCTTTAGTTCATCCGAACGAGAATCTCAGGTCTAACTCTAGTAATCTTTGAGGTTGTAAGGTTCAATTCTGATATATT
>NW_020646703.1:0-266 GCF_003573695.1 Papaver somniferum | reverse complement strand
TATGGTTTAAAAATTACTCGTACGAAATGATGACTTTTAGAGTTTTGATTTGCAGGTGAGAAGAAGTTATCGAAAGGTGATCGTTCCTGATAAGTAGAAAGAAGGTGTTATCCAAGAAACATCTCCTATCTAAGAAAAACAAGTACATCATATTATTTCCTTCCCTCCATCCAGAACTCCTTGTATTATATATAAGCTGACTCTGTTCATATGGTATCTCTGAGTTTATTTAATCTAATCATACCTTATCTAATTTTTGATATATT
>NW_020646702.1:0-911 GCF_003573695.1 Papaver somniferum | reverse complement strand
ATTATATAGAGACATTAAATATTTATTTTCGCTTAATAATGAGAGAAGTATTTGCATGTAAAAATAGGGTGTCAGGACAGAGAACTCGGAGAATTTGGCCAAGTATTGTTAGAGAAGATGTGTGAGTTAGACCTCTGACTCAGGTGAGTTGAGCCAAGTCAGATCGGTCTATGGGTGGATTTAGTGGGTCAGTTTAGTGTACCGGTCCAGATCATGCCTCATGGGCTTGAATCAGTTTTCGTATTTTAATGTTTTGGACCATTTATGGTCTGAATTAGCTTTCAGGTCCTTCTGCAAAGTTTTAGATTTTCCGAGAGCTTTCTGTTGGCACCAAAATTGACCCAATTTCGAAGTAGATATTAGTTTATGCCCAAAACACTGGAATACCATATTACAAGACCATCGACGAAACACTACGTTATGTCATCTTAGCATTAAGTAGACACTTGTATTATATTATGTTATGAACATTACCTGAGCCCATTGCTAAATTCTCGGAGTGCTGGTGTGATTAACAATTACTCTATATTAAAAAAAATTGATATAAAGGAGGAACCAGTGGATTTCGAAGTAGGCATGGCTTGTCATCAAATCAGGTGGGAACTCTATAACCTTCTTGTTATCATTGAGCATTCTTTATATTGCGAGCATGATGAGTCTTTATTACTTTTGGAATGTTTGTGTGATTACTATCTATGTAAATGTTTGTATGTGTCTTGATGTGCGTGTAATATGCGTTGTATGATTTCCCCGCAAGGAGTATCTGTGATTCCCCACGGCTCTTTGCTAAGTTAAGTATAGCGGCTTCTTCCCCGTTTTAATGCTACTTAGTAGGGAGGCTTATTCCCCGTTTCAATATATTAGCAGGGCGGATACTTTCCCGTTTCGATAGTATATAAATAATATATATT
>NW_020646701.1:0-406 GCF_003573695.1 Papaver somniferum | reverse complement strand
CTCAGGAAAATGAAGTTAACCAACAGTCTTCTTGAACCTTCTATTACCTTTCTCTGTTGCCATGGTGCATCCAAAGATAATCCTGGAATTGCAGGTTATGAATTTATTTGTAGAGATAGTCTGGGTATGTTGGCGCCCTTGGGGTTGCAACTAACCATATTGCAGATGCATTGTGTTACAGTGGTAAATTTGTTGGGTGATGATACCAGCGACCTGAGTTCAAAACTCGTCAACATCGGGATGAGGAATTTTTCACTTTCTTTTCCTAGCTACAGATAATATATCATTTGGGCTTTCAAAAACCCATTTTAAAAATAAATAAATAAATATATATATATATATATATATTGCAAAAATTCTGGCTACTATTAGAGCCATTGAATAGGCAGTGCAGAATGGTAATGGT
>NW_020646700.1:0-406 GCF_003573695.1 Papaver somniferum | reverse complement strand
CTCAGGAAAATGAAGTTAACCAACAGTCTTCTTGAACCTTCTATTACCTTTCTCTGTTGCCATGGTGCATCCAAAGATAATCCTGGAATTGCAGGTTATGAATTTATTTGTAGAGATAGTCTGGGTATGTTGGCGCCCTTGGGGTTGCAACTAACCATATTGCAGATGCATTGTGGTACAGTGGTAAAGTTGTTGGGTGATGATACCAGCGACCTGAGTTCGAAACTCGTCAACATCGGGATGAGGAATTTTTCACTTTCTTTTCCTAGCTACAGATAATATATCATTTGGGCTTTCAAAAACCCATTTTAAAAATAAATAAATAAATATATATATATATATATATATTGCAAAAATTCTGGCTACTATTAGAGCCATTGAATAGGCAGTGCAGAATGGTAATGGT
>NW_020646699.1:0-302 GCF_003573695.1 Papaver somniferum | reverse complement strand
TCGAACCTCGCACGGACCAAAGCATCGAGTCTGTATAAGGTAATCTTGCAACCTGAGTTAAGTGATAGGTTGCAGTTTCATCCAATCTGATATATTTGGCACCTAAAACCTCGCCAGGACGAGAATATCGGGTTTATATATGGCAATCTTACAACCTGAGTTAAGGGATAGGTTGCAGTTTCATCCAATCTGATATATATGACACCTAGAACCTCGCCCGGACCATCGCATCGGGTTTGTATATGGTAATCTTGCAACCTGAGTTAAGTGATAGGTTGCAGTTTCATCAAATCTTATATATT
>NW_020646698.1:0-868 GCF_003573695.1 Papaver somniferum | reverse complement strand
TAAATGTACCAGTTTTTGTATATTATTAAATGTTTTAAACAGTTTTTTGCATTCCAGGTGACATCTATTAATTCTTTAATTTTAGAAGATTATGAGTTATTGATAACAAGTTTACTATGAAACTAAGCATTCACCTATACTTATATGTATTCTTTTGAACCATCCTCTTAAATGTACCAGTTTTTGTATATTATTAGATGTTTTAAACAGTTTCTACCCTTCCATGTGAAATCTATTAATTCTTTAATTTTAGAAGACTATGAGTTATTGACAACAAGCCTACAATGAAACTAAGCATTCACCTATACTTCTGTGGAGTCTTTTGAACCTTCCTCTTAAATGTACCAGTTTTTATATATTATTAGATGTTTTAAACAATTTTTAGCATTCCAGGTGACATCTATTAATTCTTTAATTTTAGAGGATTATGAGTTGTTGATAACAAGCCTACTATGAAACTAAGCATTCACCTATACTTATATGTTTTCTTTTGAACCATCCTCTTAAATGTACCAGTTTTTGTATATTATTAAATTTTTTAAACAGTTTCTTGCATTCCAGGCGACATCTATTAATTCTTTAATTTTAGTGGATTATGAATTATTGATAACAAGCCTACTATGAAACTAAGCATTCACCTATACTTATATGTATTATTTTGAACCATCCTCTTAAATGTACTAGTTTTTGTATATTATTTGATGTTTTGAACAGTTTCTACGGTTCCAGGTGACATCTATTAATTCTTTAATTTTACAAGACTATGAGTTATTGATAACAAGCTTACTATGAAACTAAGCATTCACCTATAATTCTTTGTAGTCTTTTGAACCTTCCACTTAAATGTACCAGTTTTTATACATTATTA
>NW_020646697.1:0-1017 GCF_003573695.1 Papaver somniferum | reverse complement strand
TGTGTATTCTTTTTAACCATCCTCTTAAATTTACCAGTTTTTGTATATTATTAGATGTTTTGAACAGTTTCTAGCGTTCCAGGTGACATCTCTTAATTCTTTAATTTTAGAGGACTATGAGTTATTGATAACAAGCCTATTATGAATCTATGCAGTCACCTATACATCTGTGTATTCTTTTGAACCGTTCTCTTGAATTTACCAGTTTTTATATATTATTAGATGTTTTAAACAGTTTCTAGCGTTCCTGGTGGCATCTAATTATAAAATTTTAGAGGACTATGAGTTATTGATAACAAGCCTACTATGAAACTAAGCACTCACCTGTATTTCAATGTATTCTTTTGAACCATCCTCTTAAATTTACTAGTTTTAGTATATTATTAGACGTTTTAAACAGTTTCTAGCGTTCCAGGTGACATCTATTAATTCTTTAATTTTAGAGTTCTATGAGTTATTGATAACAAGTCTACTATGAAACTAAGCAGTCACCTATACTTCTGTGTATTCTTTTGAACCATCCACTTAAATTTACCAGTTTTTATATATTATTGGATGTTTCAAACAGTTTCTAGCGTTCCAAGTAACATCTATTAATTCTTTAATTTTAGAGGACTATGAGTGACTGATAAGCAGTCACCTATACTTCTGTGTATTCTTTTGAATCATCCTCTTAAATTTACCAGTTTTTATATATTATTAGTTGTTTTAAACAGTTTCTAGCGTTTCAAGTAACATCTATTAATTCTTTAATTTTAGAGGACTATGAGTGACTGATAAGCAGTCACCTATACTTCTGTGTATTCTTTTGAACCATCCTCTTAAATTTACAAGTTTTTGTATATTATTAGATGTTTTAAACAGTTTCTAGTGTTCAAGATGACATTTATTAATTCTTTAATTTTAGAGTTCTACGAGTTATTGATAACAAGCGTACTATGAAACTAAGCAGTCACCTATACTTCTGTGTATTCTTTTGAACCATCCTCTTAAATTTACCAGTTTTTATATATTATT
>NW_020646696.1:0-468 GCF_003573695.1 Papaver somniferum | reverse complement strand
ATGGGGCGTTGATAAAGATAACGCCTGGTATGGGGCGTTGATAAAGATAACGCCTGTATGGGGCGTGAACTATAGCAACGCCTGGTGTGTGGGACGGAGATTATACGTTCGCCCGGGTTCAAAAATTTTTAAAAAAAAAAAAAATGGGGCGTTGATAAAGACAACGCCCCAAGAAAAGTTTTCAAAACTTTTCAAATTTGGGATCATGACTATATCAACGCCTGGGTGTCCGACGTTAACTTTACGTACGCCCCATCCAGGCGGACATTATACCAACGCCCCATGCCAGGCGTTGATTATACCAACGTCCCATTCAGGCGGATATTATACCAACGTCCCATCCAGGCGGACATTATACCAACGCCCTGCATCAGGCGTTAACTTTACGAACGCGCGGTTACAGGCGGACATTATACCAACGCCCGTCGGGTAGGCGGACATTATATAAACGCCCGACTATATTTGGAT
>NW_020646695.1:0-598 GCF_003573695.1 Papaver somniferum | reverse complement strand
TTCTTTTGCTCCCAATTTTAAACCAAATTTCTTTTATATCCCACCAAAACCAAATTTTTCCCAAAAATCCAAACCCATCAAAAACCAAATTTTTGAAAACCCATTAAAACCAAATAGTGGGCTTTGTGTCTTTCAAAATGCGCCAACCTCATGCTCTCCATGAATACATGTATCCGTCAATAAAAATTCCATTATCATGTATTGTATTACCGCAAACCAATAACCCTTTTAAAATAAATGCAAGCATGATACAAATACTTCCTATATTTCGAGGGTTCGATTCTGAGAACCCCTATACTCATGTAAGAGAGTTTGAACAAATTTGTCGGACTATGCAACCTGATCATATGTCCGAAGACTCTCTGAAATTGCGTTTGTTTACATTTTCTTTAAAAGAAAGGGCCAAAACATGGTTTTACGGTTTGAGACCACAATCAATCAACACTTGGGACCAACTCACAGATCTATTTTTCAAAAAATTCTTTCCACACCATAGGACCATCGCTATTCGTCAAAGTATCAATTGTTTTGTCCAATTGGATGAGGAAACTGTTTTTCACTATTTTGAACGTTTTAATGATTTGTTGAGTGAATGTCC
>NW_020646694.1:0-1703 GCF_003573695.1 Papaver somniferum | reverse complement strand
TGGAATTATCCATCTTCAGAATATTACCAGCAGAACTTGAAACTTTAACAACAATCATCACATTTCACCCCTGAATTTAAGAAAAAATCACCTGAATTAGTTATTGTCTTTTCTTGGCTCATGAGGTGTCGTTGCTTGACTCCATGTGGTTCCATATCCCATTCTCATCGATCTTTGAGACGGTAAAATCCCTATGGCCTAATTAAAACTTGTAATGTAATTATACACAAGGCATCATGCAATCTCTGGTGGTTTCAAAATCAAATGATTATTTCTGATGGATTAATTCTGAGAACACCTGGTCAAAAACACCAATATTGTCCAGATAACAACATATAGTGTATCTATAACGCGTATCTTAGTGAAAACACTATTCTCATATATTTGGATAAAATAAGATCAATGAATCAATTAAACACACACATACACACACATATATTATTCAAATAGAAAACATTAACATTCACAAAACGAAATAAATAAATGATATATAGATTGTCTAATCCCGAGGAACTGAGTATAACAACTTTGAAAATTATCTCAAATGCCTCATCTAAGCAAGCGTTGAACAATGTATGATCAATCAATTCTTTCTCAGCTCCAACTGCTATCTTCATCTTTCCCATGTAGCTCACCATTGTTACCATGAGACTCTACACTTGACCAATTTATCCATATTAAAAAAATAAAAAATAAAATAATTCATATCATGTTATGAGAGAAATATGCTTTAACGTGAAAAGAGAATATGTTTTAGAGTATATATACTCCTTGGATATCACCGTAAAGGAAACCCATATCAAAGGTTGAATAATATATGTAAGACATGCTAACATAAGAACAATTAAAAATCTAAATTGCCTTCTTTTTTTTCTTCCAAAAACACAAATACTTTTACTCTCCTGCCATGGATGAGTAATCTCTAAGCTAATCTTCGGGTGATTAATGGATTATTGGTTATGAGGAATGTATATGAGTGATTAATAAACATATATGTGATGATTCTTTTAGGTTTTTTTAATTTTTTACATCGTACTGCCATAATTGTTTTTAAAAAAACACCTCTCTATTAGACGGGGTGAGAAAGTATGTTGTGGTTCTAATTAACACAACTCTTTCTTAGGATCTGGTTTTTGTTCATATTTTTTCTCAGGATTTTGTCTTACCTCTTTTGTCCTCTTTCAAGTTGTTGTGGGTATTGTTGTATTTGATATAATAATAACATGGGATATGAGTGAATTTCTTCTTTGTGCAACTTTGATATAGTTATGCGTAAAAGTATTGATCTTTCAAGCACTTTTTCTCCTCTTTAGGTTGTTGTTAGCAATTGTGTGCTTGATACAACAACAAGGGATCTGAGGTTTGGATTTGTTTGCTTGATCTTCTTAAGATTGTGATATAGTCTTTTTAATGTTTGATCTTGGAATATTGATCTGTCAGAATCTTTATTATTAACTTAAATTGTTGTTCCCCAAAGATGATTGGGTTTGCAGATTTGTGTTTATCAACTGACTTGTCTTTTGCATCCCAATGTTAACTGGGTCCTTTTTTTTTTTGATTATATTTAATTTGTTTGGTGATGGAATGATCCAAGTTGTTTGGTGATAGTCCTGATCCCCAATGTTTGAGTGGGTTCCCCATCATCCGGTCTTGAATTTATCATGTTATTTTTAGCTAACTTAATTTGGGGTTTTTTTTTTTTT
>NW_020646693.1:0-884 GCF_003573695.1 Papaver somniferum | reverse complement strand
AAAAGAAAGAGTTCATAAAAATGTTGAATTTAATATACGTTAACTCAAAAAAGTCTACACATTTCGTTATAAGTCGAAAATTGATTTCAGAGACTAAATTGTAAACTAGATAAACTCATCTTTAACAGAAAAAGTTTGTAAAGTGTATTGTAATTACAATTAATATGTTCTAAGGCAATACGTCTAGTAAAAATTGCATTTCTATGTACGTTGATTCAAGAAAATATGAAGGAAGTCAAATTTCACAATAGAAGAATGATGAAAGACCATGCAGAACTAATCCAAATACTAACAAATTTCATCTAACTTTAATCAAATAGAAAGACAATGCCAACACGAAAAGAAAGAGTTCATAAAAATGTTGAATTTTATATAAGTTAACTCAAAAAAGTCTACACATTTCGTAATAAGTCGGAAGTTGATTTCTGAGACTAAATTGTAAACTAGATAAACTCATCGTTAACAGAAAAAGCTTGGAAAATGTATTGTACTTACAATTAATTGTTTTAAGGCAATACATCTAGTAAAAATTGCATTTCTATGTGCGGTTATTCAAGAAAATATGAAGGAAGTCAAATTTCACAATAGAAGAAGGATGAAAAACCATGCAGAACTAATCCAAATCTTAACAAATTTCATCTATATTGAATCAAATACAAATACAAAGCCAACACAAAAAGAAAGAGTTCATAAAAATGTTGAATTTTATATAAGTTAACTCAAGAAAGTGGACACACTTCGTTATAAGTCGGAAATTGATTTCTGAGACTAAATTGTAAACTAGATAAACTCATCTTTAACAGAAAAAGTTTGTAAAGTGTATTGTAATTACAATTAATATGTTCTAAGGCAATACATCTAGTAAAAATTGCATTTCTATGTAC
>NW_020646692.1:0-621 GCF_003573695.1 Papaver somniferum | reverse complement strand
CCTATCGTTCATCATGAAGAAAACCTTTAAGTATATTTTCCTAAAACATCAATCTTTACTACAGAGATAGAAAGATACGTCAATGCAAAGGCAAGTGCTTTTACTGAAATGAGACAAAACCAATACAATATTTTATTTGTTTCTTTTGTAACAGATTCTGTCAGTAATATAAATAAAAGAGAACTTCTTGTGATTTTCATCCATTATAAAAACTACCAAAAAGGTAAAAACCTATCGTTCATCATGAAGAAAACCTTTAAGTATATTTTCCTAAGACATCAATCTTTATCAAAGAGATAGAAAGAGACGTCAATACAAATGCAAGTGCTTTTACTGAGATGAGACAAAACAAATACAATATTTTATTTGCTTCTTTTGTAACAGATTCTGTCAGTAATATAGATAAAAGAGAACTTCTTGTGATTTTCATCCATTACAAAAACTACTAAAAAGGCAAAAACCTATCGTTCATCATGAAGAAAACCTTTAAGTATATTTTCCTAAAACATCAATCTTTATTACAGAGATAGAAAGAGACGTCAATGCAAAGGCAAGTGATGAGACAAAACCAATACAATATTCTCTTTGCTTCTTTTGTAACAGATTCTGTCAGTAATATAA
>NW_020646691.1:0-462 GCF_003573695.1 Papaver somniferum | reverse complement strand
TTCTATGTATTCTTTGGAACCATCATCTTAAATTTACCACTTTTAGTATATTATTAGATGGTTTAAACAGTTTCTAGTGTTGCAGGTGACATCTATTCATTCTTCAATTTTAGAGGACTATGATTTTTTTTTGATAAGTCAAATTTTCTTAGAGGACTGTGAGTTATTGATAACAAGCCTACTATGAAACTAAGCAGTCACCTATATTTCTGTGTATTGTTTTGAACCGTCCTCTTAAATTTTCAAGTTTTTGTATATTATTTGATGGTTTAAACAGTTTCTAGCGTTCCAAGTGACATATATTAATTCTCTAATTTGAGAGGACTATGAGATATTGATAACAAGCCTACTATGAAACTAAGCAGTCACCTATACTTCTATGTATTCTTTTGAACCATCTTCTTAAATTTACCTGTTTTAGTATATTATTAGATGTTTTAAACAGTTTCTAGCGGTCCAAGT
>NW_020646690.1:0-693 GCF_003573695.1 Papaver somniferum | reverse complement strand
ATTGATTGCCCATGAATCTTCAGCTTCATCATCCTCATCTTCTTTTGGTTTTGGATTAATTTCTAATTTTATTACCAATGGATTGTCATGCATCTCTGCTCCTTCGAGAAGTTCTTCTGCGGTAAAATAAATGAGCTGTTTCTGCCATTCCTTTAGGCGCGAAATTTTCGCAATATTCATAACTTCTCTACCATTATTATCTCTTGCGAACACTCTACTTAAAATATTATCATGAAAATCTTCAATTGTCTTATATGAATGTACGATAGAGTGACAGAATAGATTTTTTGCTTTTGCACCAACTTCTATGAAGAATGTTTCTTTCTTTTTCGTCGTATTCGTTTTGTGATGTTCTGGCGGTGGTGGTAATGGTTGAGATTACGGATGCCTTACCAGAAAGTCTTTTAGTTTTCCTTGATCTATCATTCTCGAAATAATTCTCTTTACATTTCTGCAATCATTTGTGGTATGGCTATGAAAATGATGATAAGAACAAAATTCATGACTTCTGTGATTTGGGGGCGGTTCCGGTTCCGTGTTCCATGGTGTTGGTATATTCTCCATCAAAATTATAGCTTCCCATATCTTATCTACACTTGCCTTTGGAGGTGGCATCTTGATTTCTTCCCATATTACTTTATGACTTCCTTGCCCTCTATTAAAGTTTGGTCTTTGACCTCCATAAGTTTCTTG
>NW_020646689.1:0-365 GCF_003573695.1 Papaver somniferum | reverse complement strand
ATGATAAGAATATTTTACGAAAGTCATTTTCTCCAGGTCAAAAAGTTCTTTTGTATGACACTCGTTTGCATCTATTTCCAGGGAAGTTGCGCTCTCGGTGGACCGGTCCTTTTGTGGTCCGTACTGTTTTTCCTCATGGCACTATTGAGATTGAGACACCAGATGGTAGTATTTCTTCAAAGGTTAACGGTCAGCGATTGAAGACCTTTTTAGAGCCTTTTCCTACAGGTGATGTTGAGGAGGTCCCTCTGGAGGACCCTGTTTATCCTTGATTGATCATCGAGGCGATTTGTATGTTGTATATTTTTTTTGTAGGTTTTTGGTTACACTTCACCCAGGTACTATCTTTTCGACTTCTCTCTTTA
>NW_020646688.1:0-890 GCF_003573695.1 Papaver somniferum | reverse complement strand
ACGAGTTATTGATAACAAGCCTACTATGAAACTAAGCATCCACCTATACTTCTATGTATTCTTTTGAACCATCCTCTTTAATATACCAGTTTTTGTATATTATTAGATGTTTTAAACAGTTTCTAGTATTCCAGGTGACATCTATTAATTCTTTAACTTTAGAGGACTATGAGTTATTGATAAGAAGCCTACTATGAAACTAAACATTCACCTATACTTATGTGTATTCTTTTGAACCATCCTCTTAAATGTACCAGTTTTTGTATATATTTTTGTTTTAAACAGTTTCTAGCGTTCCATTTGACATCTATTAATTCTTTAACTTTAGAGGACTATGAGTTATTGATAACAAGCCTACGATGAAACTAAGCATCCACCTATACTTCTGTGTATTCTTTTGAACCATCCTCTTCAATGTACAATTTTTTGTATATTATTTGATATTTTATACAGTTTCTAGCATTCCAGGTGACATATATTAATTCTTTAACTTTAGAGGACTATGAGTTATTGATAACAACCCTACTATGACACTAAGCATTCACCTATACTTATGTGTATTCTTTTGAACCATCCTCTTAAATGTACAAGTTTTTGTATATTATTAGATGTTTTAAACAGTTTCTAGCATTCCAGGTGACATCTATTAATTCTTTAACTTTAGAGGACTATGAGTTATTGATAACAACCCTACTATGAAACTAAGCATTCACCTATACCTATGTGTATTCTTTTGAACCATCCTCTTAAATGTACCAGTTTTTGTATATTATTAGATGTTTTAAACAGTTTTTAGCGTTCCATTTGACATCTATTAATTCTTTAACTTTAGAGGACTACGAGTTATTGATAACAAGCCTACTATGAAACTAAGCATCCACCTATACTTC
>NW_020646687.1:0-402 GCF_003573695.1 Papaver somniferum | reverse complement strand
TGTGTATTATTTTGAACTTTCCTCTAAAATGTACCAGTTTTTGTATATTATTAGATGTTTTAAACAGTTTCTAGCGTTCCAGGTGACATATATCAATACTTTAATTTTAGAGGACTAATAGTCATTGATAACAAGCCTACTATGGAACTAAACATTCACCTATACTTATATGTATTCTTTTGAACCATCCTCTAAAATGTACCAGTTTTTGTATATTATTAGATGTTTTAAACAGTTTCTACCGTTCCAGGTAACATCTATTAATTCTTTTATTTTAGAGGATTATGAGTTATTGATAAAAAGCCCACTATGAAACTAAGCATTCACCCATACTTATATGTATTCTTTTGAACCATCCTCTTAAATGTACCAGTTTTTGTATATTATTAAATGTTTTAAACA
>NW_020646686.1:0-290 GCF_003573695.1 Papaver somniferum | reverse complement strand
TTTAATTTTAGAGGACTTTGAGTTATTGATAAGAAGCCTACTATGAAACTAAGCATTCATCTATACTTCTGTGTATTCTTTTGAACCATCCTCTTAAATGTAGCAGTTTTTGCATATTATTAAATGTTTTGAATAGTTTCTAGCGTTCCAGGTGACATATATTAATTCTTTAACTTTAGAGGACTATGAGTTATTGATAACAAGCCTACTATGAAACTTAGCATTCTCCTATAATTATGTGTATTCTTTTGAACCATCCTCTTAAATGTACCAGTTTTTGTATATTATTA
>NW_020646685.1:0-1343 GCF_003573695.1 Papaver somniferum | reverse complement strand
AAGCCTACTATGGAAGTAACCAATCACCTATGCTTCTGTGTATTCTTTTGAACCATCCTCTTAAATTTACCAGTTTTTGTATATTATTAGATGTTTTAAACAGTTTCTAGCATTCCAGGTGACATCTATTAATTCTTTACTTTTAGAGGACAATGAGTTATTGATAACAAGCCTACTCTGAAACTAAGCAGTCTCCTATACTTCTGTGTATTCTTTTGAACCATCCTCTTAAATTTACCAGTTTTTTTATATTATTAGATGTTTTAAACAGTTTCTAGCATTCCAGGTGACATCTATTAATTCTTTACTTTTAGAGGACAATGAGTTATTGGTAACAAGCCTACTCTGAAACTAAGCAGTCTCCTATACTTCTGTGTATTCTTTTGAACCATCCTCTTAAATTTACCAGTTTAGTATATTATTAGATGTTTTAAACAGTTTCTAGCGTTCTAGGTGACATCTATTAATTTTTTAATCTTCGAGGACTATGAGTTATTGATAACAGTCCTACTACGAAACTAAGCAGTCACCTATACTTCTGTGTATTCTTTTGAACCATCCTCGTAAATTTACAATTTTTGTATATTATTAGATGTTTTAAACACTTATTAGTGTTCGAGGTGACATATACTAATTCTATAATTTTAGAGGACTCTGAGTTATTGATAGCAAGCCTACTATGAAACTAAGCAGTCACCTATACTTCTGTGTATTCTTTTGAACCATCCTCTTAAATTTATCAGTTTTAATATATTATTAGATGTTTTAAACAGTTACTAGTGTTCCAGGTGGCATCTATTAATTCTTTAATTTTAGAGGACTATGAGTTATTGATAACAAGCCTACTATGAAAGTAAGCAATCACCTATGCTTCTGTGTATTCTTTTGAACCATCCTATTAAATTTACCAGTTTTTGTATATTATTAGATGTTTTAAACAGTTTCTAGCATTCCAGGTGACATCTATTAATTCTTTACTTTTAGAGGACAATGAGTTATTGATAACAAGCCTACTCTGAAACTAAGCAGTCTCCTATACTTCTGTGTATTCTTTTGAACCATCCTCTTAAATTTACCAGTTTAGTATATTATTAGATGTTTTAAACAGTTTCTAGCGTTCCAGGTGAAATCTATTAATTTTTTAATCTTCGAGGACTATGAGTTATTGATAACAGTCCTACTACGAAACTAAGCAGTCACCTATACTTCTGTGTATGCTTTTGAACCATCCTCGTAAATTTACCAGTTTTTGAATATTATTAGATGTTTTAAACACTTATTAGTGTTCCAGGTGACATCTACTAATTCTTTAATTTTAGAGGACTCTGAGTTATTGATAGCAA
>NW_020646684.1:0-345 GCF_003573695.1 Papaver somniferum | reverse complement strand
TTCAATCTGGACTAGGTCCCGGGGTTTTTCTGCATTTGCGGTTTCCTCGTTAACAAAATTTCTGGTGTCTATGTTATTTCAATTTCCGCATTATATTGTTTTATCTTTATAATTGAAATAATACAGGTTGTACGTTAGATCAGTCAATTGGAGAATCCGACCTAACGGTTGTTGATTGATACTGATTGACACTTGGATATTGGTCTTTGGTACCATCGAAGTTATTCCTTGTATTTGATTAGTACTCGCAGTTTCTGTTTGAGGAAATCAAATCAAGAGAGAGATATAAACTCGTTGATATACTTTTAATTGATTGAGTCTTGTTGATTCTCTTAAAATTATATT
>NW_020646683.1:0-287 GCF_003573695.1 Papaver somniferum | reverse complement strand
ATAATGGAATTTTTATTGACGGATACATGTATTCATGGAGAGCACGAGGTTGGCCCATTTTGAAAAGACACAAAGCCCACTATTTGGTTTTAATGGGTTTTCAAAAATTTGGTTTTTAAAGAGGGAGAAAATTTTTGGTTTTGATGGGATATATTTGAAAAAGAAAATTTGGTTTTAAAATGGGAGCAGAGTAGAAATTTGGTTTTAAAATTGGGAGCAAAAAAAAAATTTTTTTTTTGGGTTTTTTTTTGGTTTTTTTTTTGGGTTTTTTTTTTTTTTTTTTTTTT
>NW_020646682.1:0-518 GCF_003573695.1 Papaver somniferum | reverse complement strand
CTTTAAGTTAATTTTATTTCTTAGCACTTGTATCTACTAGGCAGGGGATTCGTTAAAGCCAACTGAAAGTAACTTAATTCTTTATAATGAATGATAATAACAAAATTCCCTACAATAATGAAGATTATGTTTGGATGTTTTCTAAAAACACCAAAGAGCCCTGAAAGAGCTCTGAGAAACTCTAAAAAGCTCAGGAAGTCTCCAAAAAGCTTTGAAAAGCTTAAATTTAATTATACTCCGTAACACTGGGATCTACAAGGTAGGAGATTCGTTAAAGAATGACAATAAAAAATCCTTACAACAGTGAAGATCAACTTTGAATGTTCTCTAAAACGCCTTGAAAACTCTAAAAAAACCCTGAAAACTCTAAAAAGCCCTAATATATCTAAAGAGCTCCGAAAAATCTAAAGAGCTTTGAAAAACTCTAAAAATCTCTGAAAAAGCTTTAAGTTAATTATATTTCGTAGCGCTAGTATCTACTAGCCAGGGGAATCGTTAAGGCCAACTGAAAGTAACTT
>NW_020646681.1:0-589 GCF_003573695.1 Papaver somniferum | reverse complement strand
TGGACGAAGATAGAACGAGACAGGAAAAAACAGAAAAACTAATAAGTCATTAACAGATTATTTTGTTCACTTTAAGATAAATTACTGAATTTAAGATTCCAGAATGCGTCGTTCTTACGTTATTATTTTTGTTTGAATCATATTTAAGTTTTGATTATAATCAAATTTATGTATTAACTCAGTGTTACGGGTAACCCATGGGAAACCCGCCCCATATGAGTATTCCCCACACCTGCCCCGCCCCAATTCATATGGGTGACGGGGCGGGGATGGGTATATTTTTTACGAACGGGGCAGTGACTGGGATTGACACTACCCGCCCCATGACCATCCCTAATTTCGTCGATGTAAAATATTATTATTAATTAGATCTTATTGTTGGTCACTTTGTCAGGTACTTATATTGCTTGATACATGAGCCAAACATACGAACCCTGGTGAACCATAATGCTACAGTTATGGCCTTCAAATTAGGCTACCGCCTCGTTTTACTCTTAAAGATAACGATGTGTGCAATTTAGAGATGGGACGGGTCAGGAGAGGATAATAATGATGTATTTTGACAAATCAAGATATGGTAATACACCAG
>NW_020646680.1:0-1136 GCF_003573695.1 Papaver somniferum | reverse complement strand
ATTTTTATGACCTCTTTCTTTTTGTGTTGGCTTTGTCTTTCTATTTGATTCAAGATAGATGAAATTTGTTAGGACTTGGATTAGTTCTTCTTGGTCTTTCATCCTTCTTCTATGGTGAAATTTGACTTCCTTCATATTTTCTTGAATCAATGTACATAGAAATACAATTTTTATTACTAGACGGAATGCCTTAGAACATATTATTTGTGATTACAATACATTTTTTAAACTTTTTCTGTTAAAGATGAGTTTAACTAGTTTACAATTTAGTCTCAGAAATCAACTTCCGACTTATAACGAAGAGTGTAGACATTTTTGAGTTAACATATAAAAATTCAACATTTTTATGAACTCTTTATTTTTGTCTTGGCTTTGTCTTTCAATTTGATTCAAATAGATGAAATTTGTTAGAATTTGGATTAGTTCTGGCTGGTCTTTCATCCTTCTTATATTGTGAAATTTGACTTCCTTCACATTTTCTGGAATCAACGTACACAGAAATGCAATTTTTACTAGACGTAATGGCTTAGAAGATATTTATTGTGATTACAATACATTTTTCAAACTTTTTCTGTTAAAGATGAGTTTATCTTGTTTACAATTTAGTCTCAGAAATCAACTTAAGTTTATCTTGTTTTCAATAGTGCTGATGATGTTGTTCTTCTGAATTATTTTAGAGTTCAGCACCGTAGTGTGAAGTTGCATCATCCTGTGGCTTGTTTTTGGTTACCGCCTGAGGCTAATGAATTACAAATTTGTTGTGATGGAGCGGCGAGAGGTAACCCAGGCGTTGCGGGTGCAGGTGTAGTAGCTAAGGATGAGCATTGTTCAGTTCTTGGTGCTATGAGTATTGGGCTAGGAGTCAAGACGAATTATTTAGCAGAATTGTACGGCATTATTGTTGGTTTGGAGTGGGCTATGCAATGGGGTTTGTCTTGTATTTGTATACGGTCTGATTCTATGGGAGTTGTTGAAGCTTTCAAGAATGACTCAATTCCTTGGTTTGCAAGGAATAGATGGATTATGATCTGTAGACACTATACGTCTATACGTTTCATTCACACTTTTAGAGAGGTGAATTTTTCAGCTGATGCATTGGCAAACCGGGGTTGTTTATTGAGTAATGAAGTGGGAGT
>NW_020646679.1:0-409 GCF_003573695.1 Papaver somniferum | reverse complement strand
TGTCTTTCTATTTGATTCAAGATAGATGAAATTTGTTAGGATTTGGATTAGTTGTGCATGGTCTTTCATCCTTCTTCTATTGTGAATTTTGACTTCCTTCATATTTTCTTGAATCAATGTACATAGAAATGAAATTTTTACTAGACATATTGCCTTAGAACATATTAATTGTAATTACAATACATTTTTCAAACTTTTTCTGTTAAATATGAGTTTATCTAGTTTACAATTTAGTCTCAGAAATCAATTTCGGACTTATAACGAAATGTGTAGACCTTTTTGAGTTAACGTATATAAAATTCAACATTTTAATGAACTCTTTCTTTCTATTTGATTAAAGATATATGAAATTTGTTAGGATTTGGATTAGTTTTGCATGGTATTTAATCTTTCTTATATTGTGAAATTT
>NW_020646678.1:0-657 GCF_003573695.1 Papaver somniferum | reverse complement strand
TTAGGATTTGGATTAGTTATGCAAGGTCTTTCATCCTTCTTCTATTGTGAAATTTGACTTCCTTCATATTTTCTTGAATCAACGTATATAGACGTAATGCCTTAGAACATATTAGTTGTGACTACAATACATTTTTCAAACTTTTTCTGTTAAAGATGAGTTTATCTAGTTTACAATTTAGAGTCAGAAATCAATTTCAGACTTATAACGAAGTGTGTGGACTTTTTTGAGTCAACGTATATAAAATTCAACATTTTCATGATCTCTTTCTTTTTGTGTTGGCTTTGTCTTTCTATTAGATTCAAGATAGATGAAATTTGTTAGGATTTGGATTAGTTATGCATGGTCTTTTATCCTTCTTCTATTGTGAAATTTGACTTCCTTTATATTTTCTTGAATCAACGTATATAGAAATGCAATTTTTACTAGACATAATGCCTTAGAGCATAATATTTGTGACTACAAAACATTTTTCAAACTTTTTCTGTTAAAGATGAGTTTATCTTGTTTACAATTTAGTTTCAGAAATAAATTTCGGACTTATAACGAAGTGTGTGACTTTTTTGAGATAAGGTATATAAAATTCAACATTTTTATGAACTCTTTCTTTTTTGGTTGGCTTTGTCTTTTTATTTGATACAAGATAGATTAAATTTG
>NW_020646677.1:0-410 GCF_003573695.1 Papaver somniferum | reverse complement strand
TGTACTCCAAAGAACTTAAGGATCCTAAGTTCGCAAACCTAGAGATAGTTGCTGAGAAGTATACAGTGGCGAATTTCTTTGAGAACTATGAACTTATCTCCATGAAGAAAGAGAATACTCGCTGGGGTATTCGTTTAAAAAGGAAAGATAATATTGATGAATCAAAAGTTCTCATGCAAGATATTGACTGGCATTCTGGTAAAAACACAACTCCTCTCCAATCTAAAGATGATAAATGGTGTTTTTTTTCCTCTAATGTTAAAGGGACCCTACATTGCTGGGTCAAATATTCTTCCTGCGAATCTCGCTTCTTATCAACCTTGGGTTTTCTCTTGGCCCGAAAAGGAGAAAGAGGTATGTTTTTCCCCTTTAACTCATTTTATATTTCTTTATTGATTTTTTTCTATTCT
>NW_020646676.1:0-825 GCF_003573695.1 Papaver somniferum | reverse complement strand
AACTTCATCCGACTAAAAGGTATGTGGAGACTTGAACTTATCTATCACTCAAAAGTCTATCTCTCTATCTCTTACTCTTGAGACAAAGTCGTATAAGTATGATAGTTTTCATACATACACATTTGCTATTTCGAGCCGAGTTTACTCACCTATCTTTTTCTCGAAATACGTGTTGGTAAGCTTTCGCTTTAACCACTTTTCATCGTGACGAAAGTCATGATGACGTTTCAATCTTGAAAATAGCTTTGATGACGATAGTCGCGAATAACGATTGTTATAACATTATAGAAGAATGTTTCAACGATTGAAATGTAGATTTGAGATTATGTAACCAACTATGGATATAAGCATATATAGTGTGTTCGCACATTAGTGTATAAATCCATGTGTCTAAAACCAATTGTGTGCACTTGTGCATGCGACATTGGAAAAGAAGACAGGTCGGGTACGTGTAATGATGGAAGTTTTCAAACCGAAAATTTCTGTTGAGTTTCCAAACTCAAATCCGGTAGCTAAGGTACATGTACCCGTACGCATACCCAAGATGATTATTTCTCAAATCGAAAGTTCATGAACTTAAAACAATAAATCAACAAGGAATGCAATCTTTGCAAACCGTGGCTATATTGTTCATGAATTGATTCAAGTGGATCAATCCGATTTTGTTTTAATTATGTCTATGAATAAAGACCTAAGCAATTGAACAACTCTATCAACTAGTTCTTATGAGTCATTTGAACTAGTTATGAGAAAGATGAATATGGTTGATATGAAAGTACTCATATGGCTAACCTAGGTTAACTATTTGTGAACCAACCAAGTGTA
>NW_020646675.1:0-313 GCF_003573695.1 Papaver somniferum | reverse complement strand
TTGATCTTAAACTCCTACCATCCTCCGTTAAGCTCAAACATAACCAAACTGATCTTTACCAGACACATAAACATAACCAATACCTTGTTTCACACATTCTTCCAATCATCATCATCTTCTTTGATCTATTCAACCATAACATCTACTGCAACTCAGCTTGTACTTTTTATCATTCAACAATAATTCTGTAACCCTCTTCTACTCCTTATCTTCTTCCATTAATCAACCTGTAGCAACACGTCCCTGTCTTTTCCTGTATTATATTCTTTTTCTTCTTTCATTGATCAACATCAACACACAACACTATTAGAAT
>NW_020646674.1:0-341 GCF_003573695.1 Papaver somniferum | reverse complement strand
GTTAACTTACATGTTGACTCAGCTAACTTCCTGAGGTTATCTTCTAAAGAAGGTTCACTCATTGTTACAGTTCTTTCGTCTATAACTAAGTCATATGTGTTCGCTGACTTATGTGTCGACTCATGTAACTTACGCGTTGACTCAAGTATCTTATGTGCCTCATCTAGAGAAGAGGAATTATAGGAATTTTGCTCGTATGACCGGTATTCATGTGAATAGTAATTGGGCTCACCATGGTATGAGCCATAACCTTCAAAAGTTTGGTGTTCCCAACCACTATTCACACTATGGTCATAAAAAGAATAATGTTCATGTTGCTCAGTCGAATAATCATTGTATTG
>NW_020646673.1:0-395 GCF_003573695.1 Papaver somniferum | reverse complement strand
TTGGTGTTGAGACGTGCAAATTCCTCAACACCAATACTGTTTTGCTAGGCATGCTTCCTCAACACATTCTTCCTCTTGGTGTTGATATGTGCAAATTCCTAAACACCACTATTGTGTTTCTAGGCATGCTTCCTCAACACATTCTTCCTATTGGTGTTGATACGTGCAAATTCCTAAACACCACTACTGTGTTACACATTCTTCCTCTTGGTGTTGAGACGTTAAAATTCCTCAACACCACTACTGTGTTGCTAGGCATTCTTCCTCAACACATTCTTCATCTTGGTGTTGAGACGTGCAAATTCATCAACACCACTATTGTGTTTCTAGGCATTCTTCCTCAACACATTTTCCTCTTGGTGTTGAGACGTGCAAATTCCTCAACACCACTACTG
>NW_020646672.1:0-363 GCF_003573695.1 Papaver somniferum | reverse complement strand
TCCTATGACTATTGACATCATGGTCCGTGGAAGGTTCATAACGTGGCACATGCCCATAAGCAAGTTCTCTAAGAGTTTTATTTCCATCCCCAGGAGCAGACCAAAATCCAGACATGATTGGCTCAAAAGCTAAGTAACTATGTTACAAAGCCCAAAATTTGGTTTTTAATGGGTTTGGATTTTTGGGAAAAATTTGGTTTTGGTGGGAGACATTTTTTTTTGTTTTTTAAGAATTTGGGAGCAAGTTTGGTTTTAATGGGATAAAGAAGAAAAAATTTGGTTGTTAAAATGGGAGCAAGTAAAATTTGGTTTTTGAATGGGAGAAAAGTAAAATTTTGGTTTTTTTTTTTTTTTTTTTTTTTT
>NW_020646671.1:0-397 GCF_003573695.1 Papaver somniferum | reverse complement strand
TATGAATCAACATTTTTAACCCTCTTTTATTTGGGGTGTTTTCCCTTGTTATCCTTGCCATAGTTAGCCTCGGGAATTTTCTTCTTCCCGAGGGTTTAGCATTGTTGTTTTCTAGAACTTCATTGTGCCTTTCGGACACCCGCAATAAGTTTATCAACTTGCTAAAAGTTGTTATTCTCTTATTATCAACCTCTATGCGGTATTGATTGGCTAGAATAACAGATCACAAAGGGAAAGTAGACAATGTCTTTTGAATCATATCTTTATCAGTGAGTTTTATCCCACAGAAGTTTAGGCGTGCTTGTAGCTTAAGCATGTCTTTCTGGAAATCACTTACCTTCACATAATCAAGAAACCAAATGTCATTCCACTATTCATTCAATTGTGGGAGAAGGGA
>NW_020646670.1:0-401 GCF_003573695.1 Papaver somniferum | reverse complement strand
TGTGTTTCCAGGCATGCTGCCACAACACACCTTTCCTCTTAGTGTTTCCTCAACACTCATTACTGTGTTGCTAGGCATGCTTCCTCAACACATCCTTCCTCTTAGTGGTGAGACGTGTAAATTCCTCAACACTCACTACTGTGGTGCCAGGCATGTTGCCACAACACACCTTTCCTCTTAGTGTTGAGACGTGTAAATTCCTCAACACTCACTACTGTGTTTCCAGGCATGCTGCCACAATACACCTTTCCTCTTAGTGTTGACACGTGTAAATTCCTCAACACTCATTACTGTATTGCTAGTCATGCTTCCTCAACACATCCTTCATCTTAGTGTTAAGACGTGTAAATTCCTCAACACTCACTATTGTGTTGCTAGGCATGCTTCCTCAACACATCCTT
>NW_020646669.1:0-1401 GCF_003573695.1 Papaver somniferum | reverse complement strand
TTTATTTCTTCTTTTTCCATAAAGCACCATGCCACGGTGAATGATTGTTTATCCGAAGTATGACTGACCACGTTCAACATCGGCATGTTATACATGTTTGTCTTGTAGGTGCAATCTATGAACAGAACCTGGTAAAAACACTGAGCCAAATCCACCATCCTAGGATGGGAAAGAAAAATCTGAGTCACCTTGTTTCCCGGACCCACCCTGGTTTGCATGGCGTAGTTAAGTTTTTCTGCCAACCACTCATACTGTTGCATAATTAATCTACCATCACATTCGATTTTCTTGAGCGTTGCTTTGGAAGCGTAGATTGTGGAAATGGTAGACAAGTTATCCTTATCTTCCTTCCTTATTGCATTTAGGATCTTAATAGGCCTACATCCCTTCGTATGACGGACCTTCTCCATTTGATGCGGTTTCAATCGGGCATATGCAGGGTGTCCATATAAACTTTTAGGTAGAGGATGGTTGTGACGACCGTCCAGAATACTATCCAATCTCCATCGATCAGTTTCGTGGTGCCTTTTGAAATAAATCCTAAAAGGGCATTCACACTTCTTCGACGCAGTTTTGTAGAGCCTAGTCGTCTTCTTCACATATTTGTAATTCTTACCTTTGTGACTTTCTCCCCTTTTCCCTGCCCTCTCGCATACCATCTCCGTATTGTTACAATCGACGTGTCTTCTTTGAAAAACCATGCACATCTTCTCTTTTTCCTTTGAGATGAGTCATTCCTTGGCCTCAGCCTTGTCTTTCCATGTCTACATTCAACAAAGAAATTACACATCTATGAGATCACTAATTAAATAATTTAGATATAATTAAACGGTCAACGGAAACATACTAAATCAGTCATATAGTGTTGGGAGGTATCCAGACCCATCATAGTGACTGGATCTGATTGAGAGCTTAGTTGCACCACCAACTGCAACATAGCATAAAACATTCATTAGAGGGTTGTCACTATTTAAAATAAAACAATGACGACCAAACTATTAATAACCTTGCAAAGGATAGAGTCGTCACCATTTCAACTTGCAGATTGACGACTCAACAACCTAGAAAATCTTACATTTACAAGGGTCGTCACTTAATATTTTAGCATATTGACGACCAAACACTGAGGAAATGTCGTTTGTGTACCAGGGCGTCATCATAGGTGTTATAGCAGGCGAATGACTCAATTGGTAACAAATGACGACCCTTAAATAATGCTTACGACTCTTAACATACAGACACATGCCATTCTGTTCAGTTTTAAGCTAGAGTCGCCACTTTATATAAATATAAACTGACGAATCTATATGAAGTTATTGCAATATTTGAGATTCAACAGTACGTTTGACTACAAGGTGCATTTATTGCATATTTGGGAGATAGGTAACCGTTTTTTTTTCT
>NW_020646668.1:0-591 GCF_003573695.1 Papaver somniferum | reverse complement strand
CCTTTAAGTAATGAGGTGGTAGAAGTTTCTGGACTGGTTCTTTTGAACGAGGGCTTCGTTTGGGATCGCCAATGGGTCCGGTTCCACGCAGATACCACTAGATCCGTATCCGACTCATTGAACGAGGGTTTTCAATGATCCGAGATAACAATTGGCTTTTTTTTCTAAAAAAGAAAAGAAATTTTGTTTTACAAAGAGCTGGTTGGAATCCCAACCATAAGTTGGGCTCCAACGCTTTTTTAGGGACGGAGCTGTGTATTGAATAAAATACTGAAAATCTCCACTAATCGTTGTTAAATCCTTTAGTCTTTCGAAAAAATTACATTGTCAATCCCCCTAAATAAATTGCAAATACTGTAAGGACTATTTAGAAATACTCTTTTAAGTTTGTTAAGCTTTTTGCAAACACGTGGGGAATGGACTATCGAAAATGATTGATACATTTCGGATTAAGCATCGAAGATGCACCATGGAGACAAGAGCAGTTGACCCACTTCCCATGGTTCTAATCCCACTGCTGAGAAGCTGTTGGAGACCATTGATTTCCCCGAAGTGTATTCCACGGTCCCTAAATTCGGTGTGTTTATCAAT
>NW_020646667.1:0-352 GCF_003573695.1 Papaver somniferum | reverse complement strand
CTTTGCTTGACTTAGGAGACAGTGTGAATTTACTTCCATACCATGTGTACCTCAAGCTAGGACTTGGTGATATGAAACCTACCCAGATGACACTTCAGTTAGTTGATAGGTCCGTTAAAATTCCTCGTGGTGTGATCGAGGATGTTCTCATAGAGGTTGACAAGTTTATTTATCCAGTGTATTTTGTTATCCTAGATATCCAACCTGTCCCTGACCCAGAGAACCAGATACCGGTAATTTTAGGTCGCCCGTTTTTAGCTACATCCAATGCGATCATTAATTGTCGAACTGGTATTATGAATTTGTCTTTTGGTAATATGACTATTGAGCTGAACGTCTTTCATATTAGTAA
>NW_020646666.1:0-569 GCF_003573695.1 Papaver somniferum | reverse complement strand
TTTTCTCAAGATAGTCTTAACTTCCAATATAGTGTTCCCAATACCACCCTTGAAAATAAGGATAGTTTTTATTCACATAATCAAGATGACGAGGTTAGAATTGGTAACACTACTAGTTTAGATGAGGTTCAACCATTTTCATATTATTATAATGATGATTATGATGAGGATAGTGTTGATGAAGAACCAGACACATATAGGCATAGTGATCAGGAATTTGTTACTCCAATTGAGCTTTACAATAATAATATTATTTCTAGTTCAAATCCAAATAATTTTAGTAATTATTCACCTATTCAAAAGGACGAGGATTTGACTAGAAGTATCCCCATTTTATACGATGTAGTATCTCCTTTTTGCGAAGCCAATAATGGTTGAAAGAGTTTACCCTGAGAATATTGTTTTAGAGTCTAGCGAGTTAAAAACGCTAGTCTTAGAAGAAGATAAACTCGTAGAGGTAAGTGAGGATGCTGATTGTAACTTAGAAGAATCAATTGACTATTTTCAAGAATCTGATGATCTAGAAATTAGGGAGATTGTGACTAGTCTATCTAGAGACACTGAAAACT
>NW_020646665.1:0-1605 GCF_003573695.1 Papaver somniferum | reverse complement strand
GAGGTGCGGACGACACGTGATTGAAGCTAAAATCATAACTGGAGAAAAAGCTGGTGAAGTAGTATTCATCCCTAGAATAACTTTTCAACCTTCAGCTTCAGAGCTAAACATACAAATGGAAAGACGTCAATTTCCCATACGCGTTGCATATGCGATGACTATTAACAAATCCCAGGGACAATCGGTGAAGTATGTGGGAATTGATTTACGTACTCCAGTATTTAGTCATGGTCAGCTATATGTCGCATTGTCCAGGTGTACTGCTGCATAGAGAATTACTTTATTATTTCCAAATGAATCAAATGTGTCTTTAGATCCGGTAAAAAAAAATGTAGTGTATCCTGAAGTATTATTGTAGAATTTGATGCTTCTTTTAATTTTAAAAGAAGTAATGGTACATGTAATTTTTAATATTTCTTTAGATTGGATGATTTTATTAGTTTGTTACTTTAGTATTTGGTGAAAAACAAACTCCCAGCATAAAATATCCTCAAGGCTTACACCAATCCGTATTTGGTGAAAACACGACTAAAATTAAAACAACAACACGCCGAAGGCGTACGAGAGGTTGAGACTAGAGGTGGATACCCTAGTAATTATCTATAGAGGACATATACTCTTACATGTAATAGACAGGGTTAATCCTGTATGTATACGATGAGACATATTCGGTGGTCAGCCATATTTCTAAGAACTAGATCTTGCACGACAGGGTGAAAACAGTGAGAGCTTGTTCTTTTTGGGGAAAAGGAAACTATATTGGAAAAACTAGGTGGGTTTACAGCACGGGATAAATCCCTCTCCATCACTTGTGCAAACGACAAAGACCTAAAAAGCCAATAACAACACAAAGTACTCACTATCCATATCCACGATCAAATGATCTTGAATTTAATCTTTTGCATTTTTTAATCGCCTTTTCTTCATACCTTTATACAATTTTATTACCGTTTTAAGCTTTCCTTCGATCCTTTATCTAATTAAACCTTTTCATGTATGTGTAACAGGGTTGTGACGCATTTGGAGCTCAACTTGGTGGTCGGAGTGGTTTTACCTGACACACGTTTGTTGTTCCTCAATCTTTCCTACTATTAATTAGCCTTGTTTATCTACAAATCTTTCTTTAATATGTCTGACAATTTTCTCTTCTACCAATATTAGCTATTTATTTTAATTCTCTCTTTCTCACGCTTATGGAAACTTTAGTTGCTGGCAGCCTAAATCTATGATTAAGTTATCCAAATCTCAGAATCCATGGAATAAGTGTCTCACATTCACAAAACAAAAAATCCGTGTTTTTAACCTATGATTAAATTATAAAAGCACACAATCGCTTTTGGTTAAAAAACACGGTAGGTGAAGAAGTATGGCTTCATATATTCTACGAGAAACAACCTTTGTGGTCATTGTTATACTATTGATCACAAAGAGCAAGACTGTGAAAGGATTGCAAATTTTCTTCTCCAACAAAAAAGAGGCTACCTGTCTACTAACTCTGTCATTTACCCACCGTCATGGTCCAACCTGGATAATCGTGGAATGCGAGTCACAGCCCTGTGCATCAAACACAACTTGAAGTTGTTCCAGAAGTGCATACAGAGAATG
>NW_020646664.1:0-714 GCF_003573695.1 Papaver somniferum | reverse complement strand
TTGAGGACCTGAAATCGGATTTAATTTTCTAGTAAAGGGCAAGGCCTGGCCAAATCAAGATAAAGACTCGGATTTCATCACCGTTTCCTTCTTGCCCGCCTTAGGAACACGTAACCTACGCGAACCTAGGCCTTAAAATTTGGATTAGAACGAGACTGATAGGGTAACGAGCTTATTAGGAAAGTCGTTCGGAAAATATTGGTTACTCTTTTGAGCATACTTTGAAGTTCATGATGGTTTCTGTGAGTTGAATACGCTACCTTTTAACGCCGGCGAGGCCTTGGATCAAAGCTCCACTGAGCTTCCCTCGTCTCTATTCAACTTACTTTAACTCGGATTAATTCTAGAGAGGTTTTCTTAGATTGTAACGAATTCCTTTTCTAAAGAATAAAAGCTGGTCTAGAAACAATCTAAGGGAGCCTTCATGCTTTTTGTTTGCTAGATAAAATAGGCTTGTTGTGGTCGATTCAGCCTTCTTTGTGTTTGTTTAGAATTCCCTTGCATTTAGGATGTCGAACTGGTATAGACAATACAATGATTATTCGACTGAGCAACATGAACATTATTCTTTTTATGACCATAGTGTGAATAGTGGTTGGGAACACCAAACTTTTGAAGGTTATGGCTCATACCATGGTGAGCCCAATTACTATTCACATGAATACCGGTCATACGAGCAAAATTCCTATAATTCCTCTTCTCTAGATGAGGCAC
>NW_020646663.1:0-439 GCF_003573695.1 Papaver somniferum | reverse complement strand
AGGTGTGAAATATATCAGATTGGATGAAACTGCAACCTATTACTAAACTCTTGTTGCAAGATTACCATATACATACCCGATGTTCTCGTCCAGGTGGGAATTGAGGTGTGAAATATATCAGATTAGATGAAACTGCAACCTATTACTGAACTCGGGTTGCAAGATTACCATATAATACCCGATGTTCTCGTCCAGGTGGGATTTGAGGTGTGAAATGTATCGTATTGGATGAAACTGCAACCTATTACTGAACTCATGTTGCAAGATTACCATATACAAACCCGATGTTCTCGTCCAGGTGAGGTTTGAGGTGTGAAATATATCAGATTGGATGAAACTGCAACCTATTACTGAACTCATGTTGCAAGATTACCATATACATACCCGATGTTCTCGTCCAGGTGGGATTTCAGGTGTGAAATATATCAGATTGGATGAA
>NW_020646662.1:0-302 GCF_003573695.1 Papaver somniferum | reverse complement strand
TTCTCGTCCAGGTGAGGTTTGAGGTGCGAAATATATCATATTGGATGAACTGCAACCTATTACTTAACTCATGTTGCAAAATTACCATATACATACCCGATGTTCTCGTCCAGATGGGATTTGAGGTGCGAAATATATCAGATTGGATGAAACTGCAACCTATTACTCAACTTAGGTTGCAAATTACCATATACAGACCCGATGTTCTCGTCCAGGTGAGGTTTGAGGTGTGAAATATATCAGATTGGATGAAACTGCAACCTATTACTTAACTCATGTTGTAAGATTACCATATACAAACC
>NW_020646661.1:0-469 GCF_003573695.1 Papaver somniferum | reverse complement strand
TTTTGATTTTGTAGATATGATGAAGACGATTTGCAGAGATGATAAAGATAATGAACAAGATTTTTTGCGACGATGTGCGACGATTTTTTTTTGTTTTCTCTATGTTTTGATGTTGTTGCGATTGAAGATGATGATGAACACGATGAAGATGATGAAGACGACGATAGATTTATGTGTTAAAGATGACGATGATTTTAATTTTGATGTTGATGAGCTTGATTTTTGACGTTGAAGATCTTGTTTTTGATGTTTGTTGATCGTGTTAAAGATGAAGATCTACTGCTGTTGAAGACGATGATACTTTGCTGCTGCTGTTCAAGATGACGAAGATGATGATGCTGCATTTCATTCCATAAATGAATTCTGTTTTTTTAGGTTTTTATATGGAGTTCATTTCTGAAACGAACTCTGTGTTTTTAAGTTTTTATATGGAGTTCATTTCTGGAATAAGCTCTGTTTTTTTTTTTTT
>NW_020646660.1:0-596 GCF_003573695.1 Papaver somniferum | reverse complement strand
AAGATTACCATATAGAGACCCGATGTTCTCGTCCAGGTGAGGTTTGAGGTGCGAAATATATCATATTGGATGAACTGCAACCTATTACTTAACTCATGTTGCAAAATTACCATATACATACCCGATGTTCTCGTCCAAATGGGATTTGAGGTGCGAAATATATTAGATTGGATGAAACTGCAACCTATTACTCAACTTAGGTTGCAAATTACCATATACAGACCCGATGTTCTCGTCCAGGTGAGGTTTGAGGTGTGAAATATATCAGATTGGATGAAACTGCAACCTATTACTTAACTCATGTTGTAAGATTACCATATACAAACCCGATGTTCTCGTCCATGTGGGATTTGAGGTGTGAAATATATATCAGATTGGATAAAATTGCAACCTAATACTAAACTTAGGTTGCAAGATTACCAAATACAGACTCGTCCAGGTGTGATTTGAGTTGTGATATATATTAGATTGGATGAAACTGCAATCTATTACTGAACCCATGTTGCAAAATTACCATATAGATACCCAATTTTCTCGTCCAGGTGAGGTTTGAGGTGCGAAATATATCAAATTGGATGAAACTGCAACCTATTACT
>NW_020646659.1:0-565 GCF_003573695.1 Papaver somniferum | reverse complement strand
TCAGGTTGCAAGATTACCATATACAGATCCGATTTTCTCGTCCAGGTGAGGTTTGAGGTGTGAAATATACCAGATTGGATGAAACTGCAACCTATTACTGAACTCATGTTGCAATATTACCATATACATACCCGATGTTGTCATCCAGGCGAGGTTTGGGTTGTGAAATATATTAGATTGGATGAAACTACAACCTATTACCAAACTCATATTGCAGGATTACCATATACATACCCGATGTTCTCGTCCAGGTGAGGTTTGAGGTGTGAAATATATCAGATTGGATGAAACTGCAATCTATTAGTGAACTCATGGTGCAAAATTACCATATACAGACCTGATGTTCATGTCCAGGTGGGATTTGAGGTGTGAAATATATATCAGATTGGATGAAACTGCAACCTATTACTGAACTCAGGTTGCAAGATTACCATATACAGATCCGATTTTCTTGTCTAGGTGAGGTTTGAGGTGTGAAATATACCAGATTGGATGAAACTGCAACCTATTACTGAACTCATGTTGCAAGATTACCATATACATACCCGATGTTCTCGTCCAGGTG
>NW_020646658.1:0-2309 GCF_003573695.1 Papaver somniferum | reverse complement strand
TCACTTGAAGATGGCTAGACACGCATCTATTTTAAGACGCTTAATTGTGACTTACTCCATTAAGCCTTAAAACAGCGATGCTTCATACATGCTGAATATATTCGATGCATTACATGCATAGAATTCACGTGATATTTTACAAGTATCAAATTCCAAATAACTTAGTTATTTAACCTAGCATTACATGCTACCTTCTGTAGGTCCCACGATCCACACACTCGAGACATCAATCATGTCACAAACTGGGGGATACATACTGGGTATTGGTCTGGCGGTTTACAGCGTGCATCGCACAACGCGCCATCACAAGAACGTGTCAGGAAGTCATGGACGGTTAGTGATGATGGGCGAAGTGGGCAAGACTGATCGTGTAATACTAATACCTGCAACTCCACTACTCCATCACTCCACTTCCTCCACTTCCCACGAGATACGTGAGTAAGGCTCAATGGCTTGTATAAATAGGTTCTCCTCCCTATTTCGAAAAGACAAGACAACAGAAACCAAGTGTTGATACAATCGTATTGAAACACCAGAACTGATAGCTTACACTCTGCAAGCCAGTTCGGTCTTCTGATACAATTCATACATAGCCAACACCTTCACAATCTCAACACCTTCTTCGCTTCCCTCCCTAAGACCAATCCCATCTCCTTCACTTTGTGACCGAAACAAGTCTGGAACGGCCATTACTTGGTTTAGACCGGACTTGCACATATTGATTTCTCGAATCACAAGCACTCCCGTGCAGTGCATTTGTTTAGGATTTAGATTCATTTCTCATCCACACACCCCAAATTACCAAAACCTGCAGAAATAGTTTTCACCCATAAACAATTGGCGACCACAGTGGGAGATTAATCTCTCGGATGCAAAATTGAATTCTCAATATTCATTCCAATCTTCTCGTTTCTAGGATAGATCTTGGGTCTGATTCAATCATTAACCTGTTCAATTTCGGTTTTCGGTCTTCATCTCACGATGTACCCTCGCCCAGAAACCACAGATGCTTCAGATATCATGGGAAGTGTGGCTAGAATGCTGGAGGATGTCTTGGCAAATCAAGCTGGTATCGCTAGAAGGCATAGCGAGATATTCCGCCTTTTGAATGATATAAGAGTGCAATTACAAGAGGGATCGGCGGGCATTTACCTAGACAATGCAAGAAATGCTGAATCCTTATCCAGAAGTCATACCTTTACCAATGGAGATGCAGAAAGAACGCGTGGCCACAGGGGACTCAGGAGAGACGAACAACATGGTCCAGCTTGCGACAGAGACTCGGGACAACTCCGTAGAAGAAAAGAATTGTCCGGGATGCCATATCTGCCGGATAAAGAAAGGGAGCCTGCAGCTTACGGAGCCTTGATGGAAGATTTATATCTCAAGACTCTTGTCGAAGCTCAGAAAACTTCCAGATCCACAACGAACTTTCAGCCAAGTGAAGAAATGCTCGAGGAGGGAGAAATCAACCAAAGGACGCGTGAGTGTGGCGGATGGGAGAATTCAACTCATTCACTCAGCAGTGATATTACAATGCCTTCCGCATTCCGTCACCCAGTCAAGCGAGCCGTAGATATGATGACACATGCTGGTTTACCAACTCCATCTCCGAAGCGTATTCCATATCAAAATCACAGAGAGACGTCACGACGTCCACTAACGCAAGAGAATCTAGACTCAAGATATCCACGTTCCCGCTTCCAATGGAGAAGATATTGGAATTGCTGGAGGCATGGGTACGAGACGGAGAAGTGCAACTTCCTTCTGTGTGGCGTCCGCCGACTAATCAAGACATGAAAGACCCGAGGTATTGTCATTATCATCGATTCCTTCATCACCCTACCAGTGAATGCAACGCCTTGAAGCGCATCGTTCAGAAGAAGCTTAATTTGGAGGAGTTGCCTTCCCTCTCTGGAAATTAATGCGTACGGTTTCCTTGAAGAGGTTGCTTGGGAAGATTCAGTTTCGTACAAATGAGACTTCAAAGAGCAAGTAAGTTATATCAAACAATTTTAAGAGAAAGATAGTTTTATAATTTACTGGGGACTTGACATCCCACACATGAGAAAGAGATTTGATAACCAAACACCATGTTTGTTTTCCTTTCATACTTACCTTTTCGTATAATATTTGCAATTTCATATGACATGTGCTATCATTCATAACCAAGATATAAATTCCATTTAGAATAAATCTCTTTCAGAAAAGTCATTCACAAAACTATCTCAAAATGAACCAATTCAACCACCTATTAGTTCAAAACCTGAAATCAAATTGTGAAAGGAAATCCTCACAATCACTCAAAA
>NW_020646657.1:0-1098 GCF_003573695.1 Papaver somniferum | reverse complement strand
CCCTGCTCTGAGCTTCCAATGATAGCTCCACGGATACTTCTTTCATAGTTGGCCAACTACATGGATCACCCCGTAAACAGGAAAATCAAACCTTCAGGATGTACATTATTTCCTTCTTCATGATATCTGATGGTTCTCCAATGCATGGGTCCAAGATGTCTGTCAACCTTATGTCTGGCTTCAACTTACTCGATGATGGGGATGAAAGAAGAATTTCTGAGAGCAATGTGATGATTTCAGATGGATGTCTCCCCATAAGTACTTCTTCTATGATCACCCCAAATCTATAAACATCACATATCTCGGTCACTTTCATTGTATAGGCAAGCTCTGCAAACATCATTATTAACAAATAAATGGACGTGAATTACTTACTGATTTCAGATATATGATACCTTGATAACAGTAAATCACAAAAGTTTTAAGGTGTGAAGGATAATAATCCCACATTGTTAATATCCCATTAATAAACATTGAATATAATCTAGGAGGGTCACCCCACCCATTGTCAATTAGTTTTGAATTGGATGCCCTTATTCTAACATGGTATCAGAGTCAGGCCCCTATGTAAGTAGGCCCAACGACCACCTATTACAACACTGGTACACGTGTTAGAGGCCCACAAATATTACCTTACACGTGAGGGGGCGTGTGAAGGATAATAGTCCCACATTGCTAATATCCCATTAATAAACATTGATGGGTAGGACATGCCAGGGGACTGAGTAGACGAGATTGATACCGGAGCACATGTACATTGGGCCAAGTTAAGTGTTGAGAGCTTTCATGATATATTCTTGTACCGAGAATCTTGAACTTCTCCAAATGTGTATGATTATTTGATTTGACAAACACGAGGTGATTAATTAATTACAACCTGGATTAGTTGTGCGGCTTGTGTGTGCAACTCTACAGTTGAGGGTTATTTTAAGAAGAGTTCCCCTCGCGGATGTAAGCTTTCCCTGATGCTGTTGCATGTTTTTTTGCAATGGAGTATTACATCTTATATTACAAAATATTCATAGGACCCACAGAGAGAAAATATTACAATTGAAAAGATAAAATCATAACTGATTAACTTAAAAAGAGGAAAAAAAA
>NW_020646656.1:0-327 GCF_003573695.1 Papaver somniferum | reverse complement strand
GAGGGGAAATCCGACATATCTGACTGAGCAACTGAGTTAGAATATTACCCTTAGGCCTCCAAGGCCCTCGGCAATCCCGATAAAAAGGACTTAAGCTGTCCTAAAGATACGTGTAAGTCGTTACGAAGCAGAAGAGGTTTGTACGCGAGGCCGTAATGCCCAAGATAAAGGTAACCGTTTCAAAACTAAATATAGATTTCCACAATCGGGAAAATAAAGATAAATAAACTACACCCTCCTCTCCTCCCATTACAACATATATCGTATATATTAGCCCCTACTCTAGTTGCAGAAACAACAGATGAAAACCGAGTTTACTCACCTATT
>NW_020646655.1:0-572 GCF_003573695.1 Papaver somniferum | reverse complement strand
AAAAAATAAAAACATAAGTGAAAAGGACTCAAACGAGATATGGCGAAACTATCATGTTATTTCTAACACCTGAGCTCTGTGCTTTTATGAATAGACTCTTCTAGATGTTTCCATCTAGTCAGATTGGTGCCTCAACTCCTAAAACCAAAATGCTTCCATCCACTTAGATTGGTTAGTGCAATCCTTAATAAACATAAATTTCTAGGCTCTGGAGTTTATAAATCATACAACTAAAAAGTTTCTCCCATACCCCCAAACTTAAATCTAACATTGTCCTCAATGTTCTAAAGATAAAATTAAAAGCATGAACAAGGAGAAACTGTTACCATTTGAAGCAAAAGAGTTAAGGAAAGATATTACCTGGTTGCATGAGAACATTGGGTTACCTCCCAAGAAGTGCTAAGTTTAAAGTATTCAGCCATACTTAGAAAACGATTAGTCAACTCGAATCGTATAACAGTAGTCGGAATAATTGTGGGTCTTTAAAACCAAATAGAGCTGACCAAAAGAAACCGCAGTAAACCAAGAAAATGAATAACACAAGCATGCCCTTACCTATTTTCCTGATAACT
>NW_020646654.1:0-532 GCF_003573695.1 Papaver somniferum | reverse complement strand
TGGCGAAACTATCATGTTATTTCTAACACCTGAGCTCTGTGCTTTTATGAATAGACTCTTCTAGATGTTTCCATCTAGTCAGATTGGTGCCTCAACTCCTAAAACCAAAATGCTTCCATCCACTTAGATTGGTTAGTGCAATCCTTAATAAACATAAATTTCTAGGCTCTGGAGTTTATAAATCATACAACTAAAAAGTTTCTCCCATACCCCCAAACTTAAATCTAACATTGTCCTCAATGTTCTAAAGATAAAATTAAAAGCATGAACAAGGAGAAACTGTTACCATTTGAAGCAAAAGAGTTAAGGAAAGATATTACCTGGTTGCATGAGAACATTAGGTTACCTCCCAAGAAGTGCTAAGTTTAAAGTATTCAGCCAGACTTAGAAAAGGATTAGTCAACTCGAATCGTATAACAGTAGTCGGAATAATTGTGGGTCTTTAAAACCAAATAGAGCTGACCAAAAGAAACCGCAGTAAACCAAGAAAATGAATAACACAAGCATGCCCTTACCTATTTTCCTGATAACT
>NW_020646653.1:0-754 GCF_003573695.1 Papaver somniferum | reverse complement strand
CACAACAAGTTTTTGGCGCCGCTGCCGGGGAGCTGGCTGCCATATTTTTTGAAGTTTTCAGAGTCTGCTGCTGTTGTTGGCCCTGCCAAGTTGCTGCTGTTGCTGTTGCTTGCTGCCAACTGAAGCTGCCTAGCTGCTGCTGCAACTGCAAGTGTTGCTCTGCTGCTGCCAACTGCTGAGCTGCTGCCAAGCTTGCTGCTGCTGCTGCTGCTCTGCTGGTGCTGTTGCTGCCAAGCTGTTGCTGTTGCCAAGTTGCTGCCAACTGCTGCCAACTGATGCTGCTGCTGGGCTTGCGACTCTCTCTGAACTGGGCTCGAACCAACTGAGCTGGGTCAGTAACCTCAACTTCTTCTTCTGGGCTTGCAACTTCAACTGGGCTCCGTTGCTGCTGCTGCTGGGCTCTGCTACACCTGCTGCTGCTGGGCTTGGACGTGAGCTGCTAGGACGATCCTAAAGCCCAACTGGGCTGTGCAACTAAAAAGGGGACTAAAAGCCTATTTTTGGGCTTCCCTCCAAAAACAAGTAAGCCTAACCCATGAGTTAACCCACTTGGGTCTCATTTAAATTCAAATTTGGGCTTGTAATAATTTATTTAATTATTTATTTTGGGTTTGTAATAATTTTTTATTTTCTTTTTCTTTTTTTTTATATTTGGGATTGTAATAATTTTTTATTTTCTTTTTTGTTTTTCTTTATTTTTCTTTTATTTTTCTTTTTTCTTTTATGGGCTTGTTTTAATTATTATTATTGTTTT
>NW_020646652.1:0-625 GCF_003573695.1 Papaver somniferum | reverse complement strand
CATATGACAGGAAACAAAGAATATTTCGTAAAATTGGAGGAGCAAGAGATTCCACCGGTCAAGCTCGGAGATGGAAAGTTCCAGAATGTTGAAGGAAGAGGAGTCATATCCGTACGTACAAGGTCAGGTAAAACTCGATACATATCTGATGTTCTTTATGTTCCTGGCCTAGATCAAAATTTATTAAGTGTTGGACAACTTATAAGAAAAGGGTACTCACACATTTCGAAGACGGAGAATGCACAATTTATGATAAAATTAATAAACAATTGGTGGCAAAAGTAAAAATGTCAGGAAATTTTGTCTTTCCTTTATCTATGCCATCAATTGAAAATTGTGCAATGAGTGCCAATCATATAGATGAATGCAAGCTATGGCATATGAGATACGGGCATCTCAACTACAGATCCTTGAAGGTTCTAAAATCAAAGAACATGGTAATTGGTCTTCCTAATATCAACGGTGGAAATAAAATATGTGAAGGTTGTATTCTTGGGAAGTTCCATAGACTTCCATTCACAAACAAATCGTGAAGAGCAAGAAGGCCCCTCGAATTGGTGCACGCAGATATCTGCGGTCCGACAAGAACAACTTCACTCAACAACAAAAGATATTTTCTCCTATT
>NW_020646651.1:0-574 GCF_003573695.1 Papaver somniferum | reverse complement strand
AAAAACCACTGAAGATCGAAGATAGTGTGGCAGAAGAGAACACTGGAGAAAATAGAGAAGGTGATTAGGGTTTTCGCAGAAGGAAAGAGAGAAGGAGATTAGGGTTTGTTCAAAATAGTGATAGAGCCCGACGTATAGAAAATGAGAGACTTGGGTGGAACATAATCTATGGTTGGTGGTGTGAAAAAAATAAAAGTTTATTATTGGCCAAAATATTTTTGGTGGGGCTAGAAGCTCTAAAATTTGAGCTTGATACAGCTTTTAACCACAACAGAGTATTTTCTCCTGAAACTATCTATATATTGTAAAAAGAAGTGCTGTTTGTGTAGACTGATAAATCCGGCCATCGATTTCGTCATCCTACGGCACATATCGAAAGTTGGATGAGGGATATTTTCGTTTTTCCGATCGAGAAACAAGATAAGAAGACGTTTCCTAATACAACTATATGTTCGGTCGGTTGTTCTACGACTTACGTTTTTTTTTTTTGTTTTGTTAAAAACCTATGGAGAAATGAACGCTTGATTTCCTATTATAGTTGTGTTTCCTATTATAACTGTGTTTGAACAGAAAG
>NW_020646650.1:0-620 GCF_003573695.1 Papaver somniferum | reverse complement strand
TCCGGTCGTGAGACTACATATCCACATGTACTCTGAGAGAAAGTACTCTCTGTTGAGAATTCGATGAGAGAGTCGTGTCTCGATACTCACGTCTGATTGCTGAATCAGAGCTTCGTATAATTATGAGTTTACAATATTATCCTTTGTCGAAAATCCACCATCTACATTAAGTCCCCTGCTTACTGAGGAAAGCTGTGTTCCTCAGTCAACATCAAATGGTGATTTTCCAGCCATAAATAATAATACCAGTGATTGAACTTAGTCATAAGTTGAGATGTTACCGGATTTAGAGAGCATGAGCAAACCACGACTTGATGAAAGCTTCAATGTCATGATTGGAGCGTCGTTTGATGAGCATAAATTGGTGTTGAACCGCTGGCTTGGACGACGAGTCCGTGGTCGGTTAGGATTCGCGGGTCGGGCCCAATAAGAAAATCCTTAGAAAATTAGGTTTTGGAAATAAAATTGATATAAAAGGAATTAATCCTTTTTTTTTTATTTTTTTTCCACGACTAGTTCTCCACCGTCTCAGCACCTTCACGCCAGCAGCAAGAGAAGACCGTCGGGATCAGCGCCGCCGGCCAAATTTCGGCCCATCAGGTACGTGTTTTTTTTTTTTT
>NW_020646649.1:0-440 GCF_003573695.1 Papaver somniferum | reverse complement strand
GACCCCTGAAAGTCTCAAACAATGAGAGGTTCCTCATTAGACACCATTGTACTAGGTTTACAACACTTTCTAATAATTTAGCTGCTTAGGTTAAGTGTCAACTTCAAATTATCTACGCCTTCAGGCTTCAACCTTTTGGATTGGCCACCGCCCACCACTATACGAATGGTTCATTAGACACCATTGTACTAGGTTTACAACACTTTCTAATAATTTAGCTGCTTAGGTTAAGTGTCAACTTCAAATTATTTACGCCTTCAGGCTTCAACCTTTTGGATTGGCCACCGCCCACCACCACTGGTGGGCCCGGAAGTGTGTGAAAATTAAGCGAAATGAAAACGGGCCTACAGTAATACCGCAAGTGCACGGTCGTCAGTTGTAGCTCGTGCAAGTACGGGTCGATCCACAGAGACTGGGGGTGTTTGGAGTTTCTAGCTATT
>NW_020646648.1:0-634 GCF_003573695.1 Papaver somniferum | reverse complement strand
GGGTACTCGGCCCACTAACGAGTTAACCTAGCGTGATCGGTTACAAGCTCAGCTGGGTTTAAAAACCCAGAATACAAAATACAAGTCCAAATTAAACAAGCTCACAAAAATTAAATACAAGCCCACAAATTAAACAAACAAGCCCACAAAAATTAATTACAAACCCAACAGAAAATAAAAAGCCCAAAAATTGGCTTTAATATTACAAGCCCACAATTAAAAATTGGAAGCCCACAATTCGGGTTCTCTTAAATGGGTTACCTTTTAAGCACAGCCCAGCTGCTCTGATATTGTTGCAAAAACCCAGTTGGGCTTTGGTTCTTTTCCTTGGTGGCGTCCCAGCAGAGGAAAAACTGGTTCAGAACAGCAGGTCCAACAGCAAATGAAGTGAAGCAGATGCAGATGCAAATGCTATGCAGTGAAATGCAAAAATAGCTAATAAAACTACTAGAGAAACAAACCCGAGTCCCTGGCAACGGCGCCAAAAACTTGGTGGGCCCGGGAAAGTGTATAAAATTGAAGCGAAATGAAACGGGCCTACAGTAATACCGCAAGTGCACGATCGTCAGTTGTAGCTCGTGCAAGTACGGGTCGATCCACAGAGACTGGGGGTGTTTTGTAGTGTTTAGCTATT
>NW_020646647.1:0-338 GCF_003573695.1 Papaver somniferum | reverse complement strand
TTGAAAAGAGAAGTGAAAAGATATGTAGGTTATGTTAGGCGTTATTTTATGAACTTACCAATGGATGGGACAATGAACGTGCCGTGAGTATAATTTAAAATTATTAATTATTATTTTTTTGTTAATGAAAACCTCGTATTAACACATTCTATTAATTTAACTCCAGTACCACCAAGGTATAATAGATTATGAAGATGATCGAGAATATGGGAAAAGATGGAGAAGTGAAAAGATATGTAGGTTATGTTTGCAGTTTCATTGTAATGTTCATGCTTCCTAAGGCTATTCCATTTAGGTATACAATAGATTAATCATGTATGTGTAAGCAATTACGTTAC
>NW_020646646.1:0-811 GCF_003573695.1 Papaver somniferum | reverse complement strand
TGAACTTACAACCTTTGTGATCATTGGAGTACTTGGAAGTGACGAAGATTTCGAGTAATGTTGAAGATTAGGCATGTGGAATAGGAGCTACAAAAGTTAATTCATTTATTTTTGTAGTCCATATGTATTGATATTTTTGTCACTAAAATTGACAAAGGGGGAGATTGTTAGAGCATTTCTCGGTGGAACTCGCATGCGTTGCTATCTCAAGCATGTTTGTCAATGTTAGTGATCAAAACTATAAGTCTTGATTTATAGTCTACTATAGCTAAGTCTCGGACTAGGATAGAAAGTGTATTTGAGCTCAAGAACTCCATGGAAATCATCATACAAGACGAAGGACTACTCAAGGAACTAGTGGAACTTCATTGAGTAAAAGGTATGTGGAGACTTGAACTTATCTATCACTCAAAAGTCTATTTACGCTATCTCCTATTCTTGAGACAAAAGTTGTTTTGCTATATAGACTTTGATTATTCACATTTGCTATTTCGAGACGAGTTTATCTCGCCTATCTATTTCTCGAAATATGCGTTGTTAAGCTTTCTCTTTGGCCAAGTTCATCTTTACCTAGTGACGAAAATCATGACAAGTTTCAATAACTTTGAAAATTGCTTACTTTAACGAAAAATAGTATGTGAATAACAACTATATAATAACGTTCTCTAAGAATGTTTCAATGATTAAAATGAGAGTTTAGATCATATAACCAATGCGGATATCAGCATTGTGTGGAAACACATATATGTATAAGTCCTTTTTCCTTGAACCGAAGTTTGCGAACTTTGTTGATCAAGGGAATCGGAACAAG
>NW_020646645.1:0-694 GCF_003573695.1 Papaver somniferum | reverse complement strand
CAAATTTATTCTCCTTTAAATCTAATTTTCTACTAAGCATTCAGGTACTGTGAATATCACTTCATGTGTATAAGTTAGTGAATTATTTATTGAACTAAAGATAATTTGGGTATAACGTTAACAGGTTTAGTCTTTACTTTATGCATTATATGACCTCACGTTCTTAATTCTATCTGATAAGTCATATATTAACTATCTGGTTTAAACGTAATATATATATGATTCTAATTTGTTATTAATTAACTTTGCATAACTTAACCGTAGATAAGCACTAACAATTTTCCATAACTATGTATTTCTAATAATTATCTTATCGTTATATATTTGTTAATGAATTTTAATTTAAGTTATACTCGATATAGTACTAATTTAATTTCTACGAATTTAAGTTCGTCATACTAATTTTCCATTTCAAAAGATGATTGAATCTATTTACGAGGAAGAATCCTATTAATATACAAATTTATTTTCTTTTAATTTCAACATTACACTAAGCATCAGAATACTATTGTTATTACTTCATGTCCATTTGTTTTATTTTAAAAGATTTACTGAGTCATTTGATAAATTAAAATAATTTTCGGTACAAGATTATTAACAAGGCAAGTCTTTTTATATCATATCATCGTTTTGTTAAGTCTAACACCATATAATTATTATACTAACTAACTAGTTTAGACGGAAAACATCTATT
>NW_020646644.1:0-430 GCF_003573695.1 Papaver somniferum | reverse complement strand
ACCCTCTTAAATTTACCAGTTTTTGTATATTATTAGATGTTTTAACCAGTTTTTAGCGTTCCAGGTGACATCTATTAATTCTTTAATTTTATAGGACTATGAGTTATTGGTAACAAGCCTACTATGAAACTAAGCAGTCACCTATACTTCTGTGTATTCTTTTGAATCATCCTCTTAAATTTACCAGTTTTTGTATATTATTAGATGTTTTAACCAGTTTTTATCGTTCTAGGTGACATCTAATAATTCTTTAATTGTAAAGGACTATGAGTTATTGATAACAAACCTACTATGAAACTAAGCAGTCACCTATACTTCTATGTATTCTTTTGAACCATCCTCGTAAATGTACCAGTTTTTGTATATTATTAGATGTTTTAAACAGTTTATAGCGTTCCAGGTGACATCTATTAATTATTTAATTTTAGAG
>NW_020646643.1:0-259 GCF_003573695.1 Papaver somniferum | reverse complement strand
TGTGTATTCTTTTTAACCATCCTCTTAAATGTAGCAGTTTTTGTATATTATTAAATGTTTTAAACAGTTTCAAGCGTTCCAGGTGACATCTATTAATTCTTTAACTTTAGAGGACTATGAGTTATTCAACAAGCCTACTATGAAACTAAGCATTCACCTATACTTCAGTGTATTCTTTTGAACCATCCTCTTAGATGTAGCATTTTTGTATATTATTAAATGCTATAAAAAGTTTCTAGCGTTCCAGGTGACATCTATT
>NW_020646642.1:0-386 GCF_003573695.1 Papaver somniferum | reverse complement strand
TCTTTAACTTTAGAGGATATGAGTTATTAATAACAAGCCTACTATGAAACTAGGCATTCACATATACTTCTGTGTATTCTTTTGAACCATCCTCTTAAATGTAGCAGTTTTTGTATATTATTAAATGCTATAAACAGTTTCTAGCGTTCCATGTGACATGTATTAATTCTATAATTTTTGAGGACTGTGAGTTTTTGATAACAACCCTACTATGAAACTAAGCATTCACCTATACTTTTGTGTATTCTTTTGAACCATCCTCTTAAATATACAAGTTTTTGTATATTATTAGATGTTTTAAACAGTTTCTAGCGTTCCAGGTGACATCTATTAATTTTTTAACTTTAGAGGACTATGAGTTTTTAATAACAAGCCTACTATGAAAC
>NW_020646641.1:0-2321 GCF_003573695.1 Papaver somniferum | reverse complement strand
TAATGTAGAAGCATGTGCAGATCTGAATGAATTATTACATGGAACAGCCGTAATGAAAATCAAAATCTTTTTGGATAATCCGATCCTCTTGGGCACGTTCTAAATCTTATCGGAAAATCACCAAATCTGGAAATACAGCTATGAAGCAATTGTCTGACTGTACGGGCAACTGTTACCGTATCCTCTTTATTTAACTAATAAAATTATTGGCACGATGACACATCACCAAATCAAATCTGCCTTAAAAAAAATAATAATCAAAGCAAATCTTCTGCTTCAAAAATAAAATGAGATATTCCTTTTTGGCTTGAAATTTGTCTCTGTTGGGCACCCAAAAAAAGCGATGCGCGTGCTAACGCTGCCCATCTATTACTATAATTTTTTTTTTGAAGCATCTATTACTACAATGGTTCTACCCATACCGCGTATATGAATAATTTTAAAACAACCTCCTCACATTAGCCATGTGGGGGACTAGCAGGGGATCATTTTTAGGCCCCACCAGTGAGAGAAATGTGAGGAGTTATTTTAACATTGTCTATTGGGGCGGTACGCGAAGAACTTTTGCTATTACTAAGGGTTCTGAATTCCAAATCTGGAACACAGCCATCACAGTCCCATAATTTTCTGGTTGTCAGAATCCAAACTGTTGGAAGAAATAATTTTTAGTATTTTTCTCTTTGTATTTTTTTCTTGGAAGAATAAATCTTTTATTTCGTTGCAGTCGATGTGTATGTGCATTTAATGTGGATATATTGGCTGATATCATAAACGATTTGATATTGTCTTAAAAGAGAAAACCCTGCATCAATACGTGGTCTCTCATCTGTTGCTTTTTGAGAGTGTATGGACCGTTATGGATACCACGCCTTCAATCAGACTGTATCCACTTAGGATGTGTTCCTTGGTGGTTGCCCATACATAAAGTTAGGCAAGTTTTTTTTATCTTATTGAGAGTTAAAGATTAAAGACATTGTACTTGGTCGTGTACTCTGTTTTTCCTCTGGTTCCTTTTTCCTGTCTCCGAGTGTTCTAAATGAAAACGGAGACCATGAGTGATTCTACGACTGAAACACCCTTTTCTAAAGCTGGTTTACTTAGTAGATTATCATTTTGGTGGTTAAATCCGTTGATAAAGAAAGGAAAAGACAAACATCTTGAAGACGAAGATATACCTATGTTAAGAAATTCAGATAGAGCAAGCACTTCTTACATGTTATTCATGCAACAACAACAGGAGCAATCACATTCAGTTTTTTGGGCAATTGTTCATTGTTATTGGGAAGAGATTGTCATATCGGGTTTATGCGCATTCCTCAAGATAATCACTCTATCTTCTGGTCCATTGTTTCTTAGTGCTTTTATTAAAGTTGCAGAAGGTAAAGAAGATTTTAAACATGAAGGTTATGTTTTAGCTATACTATTGTTGTTCTGTAAATTGTTAGAATCGCTATCGCAACGGCAATGGTATTTTCGTAGTAGATTAACGGGTATTCGGATAAGATCATTACTTTCAGCAGCTATTTATAAGAAGCAATTGAAACTTTCTAGTTCTGCTAAAACAACAAATTCAGCGAGCGACATAATTAGTTATGTCACGGTTGATGCCTATAGAATTGGTGAGTCTCCTTACTGGTTTCATCAGATATGGGCATTAGTCCTCCAAGTTTGTCTAGGCTTAGCCATTCTTGTTTATTATGTGGGTCTTGCGACGCTTGCGGCTTTAGTTGTCATAGTACTTGCTGTGTTACTGAACATTCCTATGGCAAAACTTCAAACCAAGTATCAGAGAAGGCTTACGGGGCTACAGGATAGGAGACTAAAGGCGATATCTGAAGCGTTGGTGAACATGAGAATCTTGAAGTTTTATGCTTGGGATATTCATTTCAAAAACGTCATCGAAAAATTGAGAAATGAGGAGTACAAATGGTTGTCACCCATTCAGTATCAGAAAGCGTTCAACAGTTTCATCTTTTGGGCAACACCTACCACGGCGGCTGCTGCCACCTTTTTGGCTTGTTACTTTCTCAAGGTTCCTTTGAGTTCTAGTAATGTGTTCACGTTTATAGCAACGTTAGGTATTGTGCAAGAGCCTATTAGAATGATTCCCGATGTTATTGAAGTTGTAATTCAAGCAAAAGTCTCATATGAAAGGATCAAAATCTTTCTTGTAGCATTTGGAGAATGAGAAGGTTAGGCACAAGGGAAATGATAAAGAGCAACTTAAGCATTCCATATTTATCGAATCGGCTTGTTTCTCATGGGAAGAGAGTCCTGTAAAATACACTGAAAAACACAAATTTAGAGGTTAAACCTGGTGA
>NW_020646640.1:0-517 GCF_003573695.1 Papaver somniferum | reverse complement strand
AAATGTATTGTAATCACAATTAATATGTTCTAAGGCAGTATGTCTAGTAAAAATTGCATTTCTATGTACGTTGATTCAAAAATATATGAAGGAATTCAAATTTCACTATAGAAGAAAGACGAAAGACCAAGCAGAATTAACCCAAATCCTAACAAATTTCAACTATCTTGAATCAAATAGAAAGACAAAGCCAACACAAAAAGAAAGTGTTCATAAAAATGTTGAATTTTATATACGCTAACTAAAAAAGTCTACAAACTTCGTTATAAGTCGGAAATTGATTTATGAGACTAAATTGTAAACTAGATAAACTCATCTTTACAAAAAAAGTCTGAAAAATGTATTGTAATCACAAATAATATGTTTTAAGGCATTACGTCTAGTAAAAATTGCATTTCTATGTACGTTGATTAAAAAATATATGAAGGAAGTCAAATTTCACAATATAAGAAGGATGAAAGACCAGCCAGAACTAATCCAAATTCTAACAAATTTCATCTATTTGAATCAAATTGAA
>NW_020646639.1:0-19282 GCF_003573695.1 Papaver somniferum | reverse complement strand
GTGGTGCACCATTAGCTAGAGTTACCTTCCGTCATCCATTCAGGTACAAGCATCAGAAGGAGTTGTTCGTTGCGGCTGAGGGTATGTACACTGGTCAGTTTTTGTACTGCGGGAAGAAAGCTAGTTTAATGGTTGGTAATGTTTTGCCATTGAGATCAATTCCTGAAGGAGCTGTTGTTTGCAATGTTGAGCATAAAGTGGGCGATAGAGGTACTTTAGCTAGAGCTTCCGGTGATTATGCTATTGTTATCAGTCACAACGCTGATAACGGAACCTCCAGAATCAAGCTTCCTTCTGGTGCTAAGAAGATTGTACCGAGTGGTTGCCGTGCTATGATTGGCCAAGTTGCTGGTGGAGGTAGGACTGAGAAGCCCTTACTCAAAGCTGGAAATGCATACCACAAGTTTAAAGTGAAGAGGAACAGCTGGCCTAAGGTTCGCGGTGTGGCTATGAATCCAGTTGAGCATCCCCACGGAGGAGGTAACCATCAACATATTGGACACCCCAGTACCGTTTCTCGTAACGCAGTTCCTGGGCAAAAGGTTGGTCAGATTGGTGCCAGGAGAACTGGTCGACGTCGACGTGCTGCTGCTTGTGCTGCTTTTAAGGCAGATAATTAAGTTTATAATATTTTCTACTTTTTGGATTTACCTAATTTCTTAATTAGTTTAGTTTGAGAGAGGTTCGTAGTCTCAGTAGGTTTGTTTTTTTGTTATGAGTTTTGAATTTAAATTATTAGAGTTTTCGTGGAACCTCTTGCTAAACAGAACAAAACGGTATGAATATGTCTTTTAACATCATCACATTTAGCTAGATCACGAAGATTACGTTCTCATTCACTATCATATAAAGGTACCAATAACCTATGTTGTATTAGGCGTTAGGCGAGGCGTCAAGTCCGTCTAGGCGATCACTAATGTGATTTATGCTGTGTTGTGTTAACGTAGGAAAAGAACACAGTCTCCATTAGAATTTCAGAAATAAAACGTAATCAACCAAAAAATAACAAAACAAAAGAAAACAAAACTGAATCCCTATAAACTACCACCAACAGCATGCTCTTTCTCACAATATTAACCTCGCTGAAATCAATGCCTCTTAAACCATCTTCCCTACCAAATCATTCACGTTATTCCTTTAAAACTTATTATTATTTGTTTCCATATTTTCATCATTGATTTCAATGGCGATTGATTTTGCATTAATATTGATATTTCACCATATATAAAGTTTCCATACATTGATCATTCATTGTCTCTATGCGTTGATATTTCCGTGATGTCTCCATTCAATGCACGAATTCGCACTCATGAAGTTTCCATATTTTAACCATTGACTGGGATTGAAGTTATACGTAGCAATATTAATATCTTACAGTGAATGAAGTTTCCATATTTCAATCACTAGTTGACGGGGAGGTCAATATATAGAATATTATTATCTAGCTATTAATGATGTTTCCATATTATCATTGATTGTTTGCTGATGTTTTGTTTCCTTAATAATATTATTACCAAATATTATTATCTAGCTATGTATTATCATTGATTGATATTATGAGTGATGGATATTATTATTGATCATCAATGTAAAACAGAGGAAAATTAGGCGGTCGGGAACTTTCCATATATTTTCATTATTACGTTTGTAATTTAGCTATAAAATCTCTCCAATTAAGATTTGAGAATATATACATAGTTTCATATTTGGTACAGGCAGAGATGATGAAAAAGGAGGAAATAAAGAAAAGAAAAAAGAAACGGAGAAGGATGGGGATATAGAGTTCTGCGATATAGAGAAGAATGATGATTTACCCATAGCGCCTAACACTTCTGCGAGGCGCCAAAAGCACCAAAGTTGCCCGCCTAAGGCGCCGGCGTAGAAAGTAGTGTAAAATAGAATTACTCGGGCGCTAGACCTAAGCTTTTTGCGCCTTTGACGCCTAGGCGCTCTGGGCGAGCGCCTTTTACAACATAGACACTAACACTCCGCAGCCTCTTGTTTGAATGCCTATAGCTGTATTACGAGATGTCAAAACCAACTGAATTCATAGAATTTGACTCGCAATATGCCTTAGTACTAATGTTCTGAAAACCGGCACGGACCGTCTGGTCAGCCCATTGAATCGGTGACCCAGTCACCTTTCCGGGCTGTATCAACAGTGACCCAGTACAATCACCAAAAAAGACTTATTTCGTAAGATTCGGGTGACCCGGCCGTATTGACCCGTGATTCAACGTTTTTTGTACGAGTCAATGAGTCGATATTTCTTCATAAGATTCAAACGAGAAGATAATTTTTACAACCACAGATAAACAAAAAAACACAATTCACACGAATTTAAGATTTCAGATGATAACAATTGATCTTAATAATAAATTAATTATGAAAGTCATTAACTTGATCTTAACAATTGATCAAGAAATTAATTTGATCAGAAAAAGTAATACAAGGACAGATCTATATCCACTTTGATGATGCAGTAATATTGTGATGATTGAGGTGATGAGACAGCGACGCTCTGTGATGTTGCTGTTATGATTCTCATAGTCACAGATTATACTCAAACATTTTTTTCAATCACATTGGTATAGAGTTTGTGGTAGGAATGGTTATTGACGGCTAAGTTAGGGAAGAAGAGGCAGAACCGCAGGCAGAAGCAGATGTAGCGAGCGTGAAAGAGGAGATTGCTTTGTATGTTAAAAAACTGAGGTTAAGGTTTGAATGGCCGAAACTGTAAATATTGATAATAAAATGACTACTTTTTGTAGTTACCTCATGAGCTGTCACTCTTATGTTAACCATATGTGGCATTCCCTAGTCCCTTGCATGCATGTGTAAGTTACCCAATGACAAACGTGTAAGTTTTCCAATGATAAACGACATAAAAAATGGAAAGGTAAAAAAGTAAGTAAGATAACGTCTTATATGTCTCACCCAGTAAATCCGGGTTGAATCACTGGTTGAACCAATGACCCTTGACCCATTATTTTTTCAGGTTCGATGCCCGGGCCGGTTTTCAGAACATTGCTCAGTACATCCTTCTAGTTCCGGTTCGCTCTATAGAACAGAGGTAACATTCCTCTTTATATTTCCCGGCCGCAAAATCATGACTGTGCCTAACATACATAGTTATAGTCATATTTTAACTCTTGTAATTAAGAGATGTTTTCACCAAAATAGCACTATAAATGCGCCGCATCGATCCTCTTGTCATCATGGTCATAAAAAACACTGTCATATGTTAATTCTTGTAATGGAAAGATGTTTTCACTAGCAAATAGCATTATGTGCAGCATCCTCTTGCCATCATGTCATAAAGAACATTTTGGGAAATAACGTTAGGTGCACACCTATGCTGATGGATCTAGTCCTCATCTTCCACTCTTCCACATTTTGGAAGATATACTAGTCGAAGATCCTGCCAATATACTTCGGTTACTGCTTTCACGCCTCGCAAGATCAGAAAGATACTTTTTATTTCCAGTTTTCTGATCAACAAGGACCTCCCAAGTTTAATCACAAATGAAGCTAGCTCCCACAGGGTATTGAGTTCAACGATCTAACTCCCAAGATGAGGGTTACTTTGTGAGTGAAAGAGGGTTGCGTCAAGGGTGCCCCTTATCTCCATATCTGTTTATATTATGCTCTCAAGGGTTGTCGTGGTTAATGAGAAAAATGGAGGAAAATGCGTTATATAACGGGTATAAAATCTGTAGAAATGCCCCTATTGTGTCACATATAATGTTTGCAGATGACCTGATCCTTTTTGGAACTTTAGACAACCAGACTATCCAAACTCTTCTTCAGATTCTTCATATATATGCTGCTTGGTCGGGGCCAAACTACTAATATGCAGAAATCAGCTATCCACTTCAGCAGAGGTGTTCAAAGGCACAGAAGAATTGAAGTTTCTACTTTGTTGGGAGTAAAGAAGATGGAGTGTACTGATAAGTATTTGGAACATCAGCTACTTAAACCAAACCACCTAAGTTCTTCATTTGATTTTCTTGAAGACAAGTTTGAGACAAAAAAAGCTGGATGGAAGAGAATTCATTTGTCCCACGCAGGTAGAACCATGCTGATCAAAACTGAACTCGGGCTTATTCCCCCATTTTACATGGCTACTTCACTTCTTCCCAAGAAAACCTTAGCGCATCTGACAAGAATAATGAAAAACTTCTGGTGGAGTCATGACAAGGAAGTTCATAAAAAGCATTTCATAAGTTGGGATCAAGTTGAGATCGAAAAAGACCAGGGAGGGTTGGGAATTAGACTGCTCAGGGACTTGAATAAGGCAATGATAGAAAAGTTGGTGTGGAAGCTTTTAGATGATGAAGACTGCATATGGGGGAAGATGATGAAAGAAAAGTATGTGAAGAATGGCAATTTTTGGGAGGTAAAAAAACCTACCAGTTGTTCAGCAACTTGGAATGCTATGCTGTCAGTAAGAGAAGATATGGGGAGTGGGTGTTGTTGGTCGGTAGTGACTGGGGAAGACATAGATGTTTGGGCTGATCCGTGGGTACCAATTCTACCAAGAAACAAACCTGAAAGAAGAGGTGCTGAGGCGAACAGAAATGTAAAGGTAAAGGAGCTCATTATCCAAAAAGAACACAGATGGGATGAAAACAAGCTGCAGCAGATGTTCACCCAAACTGAAGTTACTAAAATAATGGAGATCCATCTACCAGAAGAGAACGAAGATGTATCTAGTGATAAATTGTTATGGACTTATCATCCAAAAGGTGAGTTTTCTTCCAAGTCCTTCCTCGAGAACATGCATGATAGAAATCCATCAACATCCACCAACTATGAATTGCCTTGGAAGAAGTTTTGGAATGTCAAGAATATACCTCATAGAAATCAAAATTTTCTGTGGATATTTCTCAAGAAGGGACTTCCAATGGATCAAAGCATAAGGAAACATATATATGGGATTTTGTGACAGGAGTGCTGAAACAACAGAGCATCTGTTTTTATATTGTCAAACAACTCAAGCAATCCTCTTTGCTTCCCCCTTAAGCCTAAGAACAGGTGAGCAACCTGACCTAACAGTAAAAGATTATATTCATAAGTGGCTTGAGAAAGGAGGAGACCACGCTAAACTAAAGATGGGAGCTTGTTTTTGGTGGGCTATATGGAAAGTCAGAAATGATGTGGTTTTTAACAGAAAGTGGTGCTGCATAAACTCTGTTATCAAAGAAGCTTTGTATTGGTACAATATGGAGGTCGTTGTTGATGAGATTGAGATTATGCCAACTGAGACTGACTATATGGAGAGTAGCAAAGACAATTGGGACCCCCTGTATAAAATAGAATCAAAATCAACTTTGATGGAGCTGTAGGTCCTAAAGGGTTTGCCTGTGGAGCTGTTGCGAGAGATAATGTTGCTGAGTTCCAGGGCTGTATGAATATAACTTTTTCTTATTGCATGCCTGTTGAAGATGAGGCGTACGGGGCTTTGCTAGCAGTAGAATTGGTGGAAAGAACAACTTTCAGAGACATTGTGTTCGAAGGAGACTCACTAGTAGTTATTTATGCGCTTAAGTACAGGCAGTACAAACCCAACTAGCGCATTCAGAACACGATAAACAGAATCAAAGATCTTATTGGAAGATTCAACTCTGCCGGAGTTTAGATATATCAAAAAGACTGTCAACAATGTGGCACATAGTCTAGCAGCCCTGGCTGTTGACACTCACTCTTTTAAAGAGCGGCTTTCTTCCCCTCCTTCTTGTATAGCTCAGATCCTTGAGATTGAGCATTCTAACACTAGCTAGTTTCTGTTGTTTTTTTTTTTTTCTTGTTGCTCTCCTTCAAAAGAAAAAATAAAAAACGGAAGAGAAACAACTGCAGTTTTTCATTGGGTTTATGTTTCTATGTTCCGAATACAAATTTATAGATTTGATGGGTAGATAGATAAGTTTTTAGGGGTAGCACCCATGGATTAACTGCTTAAAACCACGGTGGTAAATGAATTAAATCTAACGGCCACAAATCTTTAAAGCAAGAATCTGACTCTTTAACCGTCCAATTAGATTAAACCCTAGAATATACTCCTCCTCATCGTTTTACTGCAGAGAGAGAGAGAAAGGAAAAGAGAAAGCAAAGCAGCAGCAGCAGCAGCACCAGCAGCAGAAGAAGAAAAGAATACAGAGCAAAATCTGAGATTTGTTTGTTGATTATAAGCATGTCTAATTCTTGTTTGGTTCATCACAAGCAACCTGGGATTGATAGATGATCCACATAGATGGAGGAGACTTTGATTATAAGCATGTCTAATTCTCTTTGAAATTCTCTTCAATCTTCACCAGCTTCGCATGAAATCAAATCTGAAAAACCCAATTTTAGTTATGAGATTATCCTTCTCTTTCTCTTTGTTATGAGATTATCAACTTATCCCTCCTGACTTGCACAAGCACCTTAATTACTCTATATTAAAAATTGGGTGAATTGAGTTTGTGAACATTACATGCGTAAGAAAATATGATTACACACAATTTTAGTTTGTGAACTCATTTTTTATTCAAAATTATATGTTTACTAGAGTTTAAGAAGGTGTTCCGTGGAAAGTAATTTAATCTTTAAAGGTTTAATTTCATATACAAATTTGCTCTTTTTAACGGATTTTAGAAACATATGACGGGTTCATTCTTACGAATAGATAAATCGGAGGATGGATGCAATTCAAGTTTGAAATGTGAAGCCTTAAGCCTCTAAGAACCATCCCCATGAATAATATGTATAGGTCTTCTATTCTTGGCCAAGTAATTTTATGATGCTGCTTGATGTCGATAACGAGACAGAGATCATATTGATCGATGTAAATAAAGTCATTACCAGTAACCAAGCATTTTCTAAAAACCATGTCATCCATGGTTCGCCTAAAGTAGTCATTGTATTCTTAGAAGCACCAGAAGGGTACTCGAGGACCGTACCTAAATTTGTATGGTTGTTGGATCTACCAGAAGTTCAAAATATTTGCCATGCTTTTACTTATAGACAACAATCTTCCGAGTTCGGCATCAGGACTAAGACTATATCAGTTAGTGTTAATTGCAGTGTTTAACACGGAGATAAACAAATTGGATGATGGATACATTTCTATGTTCAAAAAACAAAAAGAAATTCCATGGTGAATATCGATCCGATACACCGGTGAAGGCATTAATTAATTCTTACTTATTCCTTTGAAAAGCGATCAGTTCGTTGATCATTGCCAGTAAGTATGAAATTTTTTGGCACCAGAGACATATATTTAATAGGCTAAAAGCCTAAAATGATGACTAAGTGGTGGACTAATAACTCATTTCTCCATCTATGTTTTGTAGGTTAGCGTTCGTATTTCAAGACAGAGAGAACTTTTATTGACCTGGATTGAGGACTTTAACCATCCCTGCTCCTTGTGTGTTTTCATTGTGCCTTTTTTTAAGGCTCTCGCGGCTGATAAGAAGACTTAGTATGCTTTCGTTCCTGACTCTTAATGTTCTTTGATTTTAGATGAGCTTTTCAAGAAATGTGAGTACTTGAGAGTTGTTTCATTTGCTAAGAAAAAGCTTACTGGTGACATAGTTCAGATTAGTTGTGGGGGTGATGCCTCAAGAGATCTGGGGTTTGAATGGTGTCAGGTCTATTGCGATAGTTTACTTGTTGGTGAGATACCCGATGGGATTAGGAAGGATTTTTCTGGGAGCTGTTAGTTTAGGGAGGAATAAGTTGAATGGGGGTAATTCCGGTAGGGATTGGTGGGTGTACTTTCTTGATTTTATTGATAATTTGTTTTTAGGAGGAATGTCGGATTCAATCGGGGAAGTTGTCTTTCTGTAACTATGTGGATATACATGGGAATAAGTTGGATGGTGACGTTCCGTATTGGATTGGTGAGATGAGTTGGATCTCCCTGGGTGTAGTTGCAGGAAATCCTACAATCACATCCCAATTTATCTTAAACAGATTAAGTAATCATAATATAATTTTCTTTATTGAATATCAAAGTTATAATTGTTTACAAAGTATTACAATGGTTTACTTGCTCACCTAAAATAGCTTTTTCTCTCCTAATTTCTTGTCTAGTACTCACTAAAAGATCCCTCTCACATGTGATGGCTTCTTTCCTTTATATAGGGTTCCTCATAGTGGATGACAGCTAAGAGATCCACTATTTTCAGAATTACTGTGCGTTACATTTGCTCATGTATATTCACTCATTCTCGCACAGATTATACTTCGCATAGAATATCACACTTTCCTCATGACTTTGCTAAGATCATCAAATCCGTCATCTTGAGTTTGCTGTGTGTGATGATTTTTGGCGAGATAAAATGAGCTGTAATCCATTATGTAATCTTCCCTATAAATAGAGTGCCCGGACCATTGTAAGGGAGGTTGGAATTTTGGGAGAGAGAAGATTATAATAAGAGAAAACAAGTTGGGGTTCTTGAGAGGAATACTTGTAATATTTGTGCCTTTATAATCATAAACTAAGTAAATTAATAAAGCTTGGTTTCATTTCGTGGTGTGATCTTATCTTAGAGTTACTGAAATTAGTAGTTGGGTGTAACTATGGATTTTCCGAGTTACAGTCCTGATGGATCCCGCGGAGGACATTATTGCTAGAGCTTCTGGAATGGTTTTTCACGATTTATATGGGCTAATACCATTTCATATATGACAAAAAAAAAATTAAGAGATCATGACCGTTGGATCGACTAAATGGTATCAGTCCCTAGTAATACTGGTATCACCCCATATAAATCATGCGGTTTTGGAGCGTTTTCTATGTTTCATGCATATTTCTGAATCTTCTAAGCCTAAACAAGAATATACTTAGGAAGGAAAATGTAAAACCAATGATACAAGAAACGATCCTATTGCTAATAGCGTTGATGTCCAAGTCATCTTTTTCCCGGCCGTAATAATAAAAATCAGTATTATTTATTAAGACAAGATATTATAGTCTTTTTAACATTAACTTGATATATCAGGGTGATATTCATTCTTAATAAATCTTGGTATCCAAAGAAAGATTTGATAGAAAAAAGTGTGTTGTAACATATGGCAGCCTTTAATGCGCATTAATAAGAAAATATCTCGTTTTAATTTCTAAAATCTAAAATCAATAATAAGATTTCACTTTACAGTTATATAAATTGACGTTCAAAATTGCACATCCATCAAAATTCGTCTTAACTTCAAAGTGGGGGAGATTATTTTCCTTTTTCTTATATCAATTACTCATGTTTCATTATTATTAAACTCGGTTATCCCTATGTATCCAAAAAAAGGGTTTAGCATGAAGATGATGCATATAGACTCCAAAGAATCACCTTTATATCCAGGTGACCATTTAACAAGAGGCGAGAGGCTTCAGAGACTCGTAGAACAATCCAAAGCTCAAGCACGTTACATCGAGTCACAAATATTACTCCATGACAATGTAACACTCTCCATGAATCCTGATGTTGTACGTTTTCCTGTATTTTACGAATCAGTTAGGTTTTACGTTGCAATGGTCGGTTTAGGTACATTTCATGATAGACAAAACCCAATCTAGAATTATTATTTGATGATTGATACAGGTAGTGCTCGGACTTGGCTTCAATGCAAAGGTGCCACTAAAGCTTTCAATCAAGACATGCCACTTTATCCTTGGAAATCGTCATCTATTTATCGTCATATTCCTTGTGATACTCATCCTCTTTGCGAGAGAGATATGTCCAATGCTGATGGCCAATGCATTTATAAAGTATGCTATGGGAGTGGATCAGTTATATCTGGTATCTTAGAGGTAGAAAAATTTATTCTAGGCTCCAATACTGGTGGCCTTGAAAGAATTGATTTAAAAATGGGTTGTGGATTTCTCCAGGAGAATTTTACAAACTTTATCGGTAAGAATCATTTACGTGGAAAACCTGATATTACTGCAGGAATACTCGGTTTAGGACAAGGACCATGGTCTTTTCTAAATCAATTGGAGAAGGAAAATTTTCCTACTGTTTCGAGGCATTTAAATATGATATTGAGCGATCAAATACATATTTAAGGTTCGATGCAGATGCAACAATTGGAGGCGCATCTCAACAACTACGTACAACTCCCATTGTTCTGCCTCAGTTTCAGTCGTATCATTATTACTTAAATTTATAAGATATTAGTGAAGGTAGCAAAAGAATAAACTTTCCTAGTGGTACTTTTGAGATAAAATCCCGAAGAAAAGGAGGTGCTATCATAGATAGTGGTGCTACAATATCCATGATATATAAAGATCATTTTGATAGAGTTGACGATTTGGTGAAGGCACATTTTAAAGAGCTTGGAGTTGAATATATTGGTGCCCGAGGAGGTCTTGATGTTTGTTTTCGTCTACGTGGAAGATTTGGTATTCATAACTATACTTCCATAACACTTCCTTTTCAACAGACTGATTACGTAATTCCAGATTATAAAGCTAATTTTGTGATGATGTCCATCGAAACTCTTTGCTTCGGCTATTTCCGCAATGATAAAAATAGGCCATTTTTTATTTTAGGAGCAATGCAACAAGTTAATAAACGGATCTTATATAATTCCTCTGAAATGTGGCATACGAGCCTCTTTCCAAACAATATTTCTTAGCTCTTGTGGAAAATCACCTGGTTCCATCTCATCATTATCAGGGGAAATCCTTTCTTCTTTTTTCTTAACTTCATGTCTCTTATTCTTTTTTTCCCTTTTTTCCAGATAATGCTCAGCTGAATTAGAATCCCATAAATATAACAATTCTACCAGGTTCTTGCATCTAAGTTCCATGACAAGAGGAATCACCAGTTTATCGCAACATCCATAAAAATAAATCCCACAGCTCTTGCAAATTTTGTAGGGATCACGCGTTTCTCTGCATTCTTTATTAGAGCATAGACGTGCATCACCAAAGAGATTTGGAACCATAAACGCATTACACTGGATATGTAAATCAGAAAGTTTATATTTCTCAGCAAGTTCGACACCAGCCTTCATGCCGCTGAATATCTGACAATAAAAAGATTTTCCATGATTTGTTCAAACCCTAGTAGTAAGTATCTCAATCACTTGCTACTATTTGTGAATCTCATCAATTGATAAATGAATTGTTGATCCATCCTTAGGGGTGACTGTAATTAGGCAAATAGGTATCCAAGTGCTATATGCACCTTAAAGTTATTATTATCCCCAAATTGAGAGAATTGCATGTAACCCATTGTTTGATTATAGTGGAATATTTGCCCCTGGTTTTTTACCCTTCACCTTGGGAGGGGTTTTCCACGTAATTGCCGATGTTGTGTGATTTCTTCTCATATCATCGTAGTTGTGTTATTTCCGCATTTGTGTTTCATTGCTTGTGTAGGTTTCGTATTGCGCATAGCGGCTGGAATGTTGTAAGTCTCCCCCAACAAGTTTGGTACTACCATCTCCTTCTTCTAAGTGGTGTATGCTTCTGATCTTCTCAACATCAGTTTCTGCTATAGTATATTTATACTGATATGAATATTTTTTTTTAATACAAGCATGTTTTGTTGCATCGAATTAATCATAATGGAGTACTATAATGTTGGGTCACACCTCTTAGGTATACTCCTATATTTGTCTGGACAGGGAAACATGAAAAAGGTTAATTACAAGGGATTTGGAAGCCTGGACTATAAGAACATCAGTTACTTTTTTTTTACCAGAAAACAAACAAAAGAAAAACCTAAAGAACAAAAAACTTGTTAGAAATTTCAATTCATCTTTGAGCAGGAAACTCATATGGCTATGCATATATGCCGGCTAATCAGGGCTGATAAAAAAATTACCCCGAGGTGCATTTTCACCTGTCCTCAATTCCTCTTTAATTCTCATTTTGGTTGGTTACTATCACAACTCGGTCTCCATTTTCTTGGTCAATTGCATTAATCCTTTCCTCGTATCCGGAAACTACCTATGGTCCTATGTACCCTAGCAACTTTTTGGTACATTGGTTATATCCATTCCCTTCCATACAATGATACATAAACATCATCACTTATAATTACCAACCATTAAAATGGGTGTACTAGCTGGTAAGCACACTACTGCTTCTGCTTTCTTTATTTGACAGTTTGAAAACTCATAAATCATAATATAGTGCTCATGACTCTCCCAGGCTTGTCTAGAAAAGAAGATGTTTAATGTAGTGGGAAGTAGTAAAAAAGATTGAAACAACCAAAAGATGCCAGTGTTTATTCCAAGCTAGGACTTATTGATATAGCTCATACAGTGTTTCATGGAATATGCGATCCGGATTTAGTTCTTTGGAATTCCATGATTGCAGGTTATGGGTATGGGAGGCCTTGGTGTGAAAGCTTAAAATTGTTTAGTAAGATGAGGAAAATGGGAAAAGACCCAGACGGGTATACTTTTGTCGGGGAATTCATTGTTTATGTTTGAAAAATGGGTTGGATTCGAATTCTCATGTAGCTCTATGGATTGTGAGTATGTATTCCAGGTGCAATTGCTTGGATTCAGCTTATAAAACCTTTAGCAACTTGCGGGATCCTGATATAATTCAATGGTCATCTTTGATAACTGGACTTTCTCAAACTGGTAACTCGGAAGAAGCATTGTTTTTATTCAGAGAAATGATTTTGGAAGGTGAAGAAAGAGCGGATCTACATTAATTGCAAGTGTGTTGGGAGATTCCTCTAAGTTGGCCATGGTTGAACCTGGTAGACAAATTCATGGTTTTGTTTTTCGCCATGGGTTTGAATCCGATGTTAAAGTTGCATCTTCGCTCATTGATATGTACACAAAATGTGGGGCTCCCACGCTCGGTGTTAGAGTCTTTGAGATAATGCACGAAAGGAACATTGTCACATATAACTCTATAATTTCAGAAGCTTTTTTGGTGTTTCAAGAGATGGTGGAAAAAGGATTCAAACCTGATCATTTAACTTTTTCAGCTCTTCTTAGTAATTGCAGTCATGCGGGAATGGTTAGCAATGGCAGGGAAATATTTCGAAGAATGGAAGAAGATTTCGGTGTCACACCTAGAATTGAACACTATGTATATATGGTGAAGCTCTTAGGGTTGGCTGGAGAACTGCAAGAGGCTTATGATTTGATTAAGAAAATGAAAATGCCGCCTGATTCAGGAGTTCTGGGTGCTTTATTATCGTGTTGTGTAGTCCATGGGAATTCAGAATTTGGCAAAATTGTAGCTGATATGCTTTTAGAAATTGATCCGAATAAAACTGCATATAGAGTTATGCTTTCTAACATATATGCTGCAAATGAGAAATGGGATGAAGTGAAGAAAGTGAGAGATGAAATTTGTGTTTCTGGTTTGAGAAAAACACCAGGAATCAGCTGTATTTGAGTTTTGAGCTAATCTTCCGTTCAGCAAACACATTATGGACCAAGATAGTCACCGGTTCAACTTAGAAGTCGCTTTATCCTGTCCAATTGGAAGCCGGTAATCTGTATCTGGTGTATAGGCCCGTAGCAAACGTAGAAGCTCAGTGTCAATAGGCTCAGACCATTGTTGTTATTGACTACTGACCCATGATATGCTATCAAAGAAGGGAAAATCATTGCAATGCCTACTGATACTCTTTATGGATTGCAACCTATTGATACCCAAAGACACTCGAGTCGAGTCATTCTCAAAGGCGAGCAAGGTGCCCACAAAGGTCCACAAAGGCGGACGCTTCATAAATTAAGTGGGCTTCTCACCAATAAAAATCCGCCTCGCGCCTGGCACAACACTTTGTAATGTGTTTTTGACTATTGATGTGACTACTGACCCATGTTATGCTGTTGCAATAGGTCCTGTACTGTTAGTGGATATTCCTAGAAATATGAATATTACTGGCAAGTAACATCTGTTCTAACCTCCTAATCAGATTTGGTATTTGCTATTTATTTGCCAACACCCGTTAATGATCGCTTACATTCTAACAGCTGAAGCTGTGGAGTCCTTAAACATTTCAAGAGGAGTGCTTCGTGTGATATTCAGGACATTAAATACTGACAGGTATCTTATGCCTACCATTTAGTAGTTTACTGTTCCCGTGATTGTTAACTATTGGTAACCTATACCGTCCTTCATTAGTCCACTTTATGTGATCAGTGGCTACCATTAATGATTTATTACAGGTTTCTTATGTACAAAAACCAGTTCGACACCAGTTTTGTTGGTTTTACAAAGGATGGAGCACAGTGGCTGAAAGATCACACTGATATCAAGATGGTTGGTAAGATACTCAGGTTTTTCAGAGTATTGTTGCCTCTTTTTTGTGTCTGGTTTTGTTACTCGCTCATCTTTCTATCTCCAAAAGTCACAATTATCCTGGGATGTTGCTGTGAAATTTGATGTAGGAGTTGATTACTTATCCGTTGCTTCATGGGACGACAATGTTTCTGCTCATCTCGTGTTTCTTGAAGGCAGGGTAAACATTCTTCTTTAATCTGTTCTTGGCCTATACATATGGCCACCTTATATTTTGCTCCCTAGTAATATCATGTGATTTTGTAAATGCTTCCAGGACATCATTATTGTGGAAGGCCTCAAACCGGATGGTATTGACGCTGGGCAGTATTCTTCTGTGCATTGCTTACCTCTGAGATTGGTTGGTGTGGAGGGATCTCCAATAAGATGCATTCTGATAAAATGATACTATTTCCCCGTAAGTTCCTACATTCAGACGTGTATGCTTATGCTGTTCATGCATGCATCTAGTTAAAATGCTAACTATCTTTGGGCTCCTGTGTCTCAGTTACTTGGGTTTCTCTGGCCCAACTAGATTTTCCTGATCAAAAGAAAAAGAAAAGTTCTACCAAATCAGGAGTGCAATATTTACCAACCTCCATGGTCAAGCAAATGAGGTTAAGTAAGAAAAGGATTAAAAAAAGAAAAGGGATTATTATTAATCTAGTAGAAAGTAGTGAAATCACCTGGTATCCTCACAGTTTTACTACACTCTCGCGGTTACTAGATGAGCATTTGCTCTTCATTCCAGTTCAGTTTGATGTTTACTACCTCAAAAAACTACGATCAAACGTCTTACGAGACTTTTAAAAGGGAAGCCATCCTGCAAAAATATGTCATCTAATCTGATATGCAAAATTGTATGTTTATTTTGATACACTGACCTTCTCAGTCAGTTTCGCATGGATAACTAAACAAATACTAGTCAATTATTGGACACCGCATCTAACGACATGGGATCGTGGGAGGTACTCTTTTGGGTGAAGTTTTGTCTCCACACTGACCAAACAAACCTTTAAAAGACGATCTTATATAAAGTGCTTTACCAAAGATTCCCCCATTAATGCAGAGAAGAACTTTTACGGTTATTTATTACCGACCCTACTACAGCTGGGACAATCGGACTTTGTCCGATCTTGGTACACTGGCATAATCTGAACGGTGAATAGAGAAATGACTCTAACATCGGGATTGGTAATGGAATGAAGAACGGAATGATCAAAGATTCGGACTTGTTGTCCCAAAATTGGCCCATTTAGTTGTCCTAGTTCTAGAATTTTCCATTTGTTACCGTGGTCTTCCATGCCACAAACATGGTAAATAGCCTTTTTTTTACTTTGGTTGTTGTGTCGATTGACTCGTCTTCGTTTTACAGCCGTTCGGATTAGTTTTATGTACTCCAGGACAGGTAAAGTGAAAAAAACAATAAATCATGAACCAACGACCAAAATGATTCAAAACTGCAATGATAACAAATAATATAATAATCTCTCTTTTCTTTTTGAAAAAATAAATAGGATCCTTTGCTAATGAATCCTATCATTGGGGGTCTAGGGGGAGTTTTTGGAGGCTAAATTACTAACTGGAGCTTAAATATTACAGGGGAAATCATATTTGTGTAAAATTTCAAAAATACCGTCTATAATTTTGATTTAATCCCTTCGTACCCTCTCATTAACTATCTAATTTAATCAAAATAAAAGGGAAAAAAACGGGAAGATCATTAAAAGAAAAAAACCGCCCCTCTTCTTCTTTTTCCAATTTTTCTTCTTCTTCTTTTTCCAATTTTTCTTCTTCTTCTTCTTCTCGTCTTCTTTCCTTCTTCTTTTCTTCTGTAATTCTTCGTTGTTCAACGATTAATCGTCGATTCAAAAAAAAAAATCGTCGTCGATTAAACTCATTCTATTAAACCATGAAACCTAAGGAAAATATATGTCAATCTTCGTCGAATTAACCTCCTTCTGAAGCAGAGAAACCAACTTCATCAAATGAAGATGAAACTGATGATCAAGAGGAAGTGAATGAAGGAGATCCAGCAGCCGCCGAGTCTCCTGATATGACAGCAATAAGGTATGAATTCAAAAATCCACTCTTTATGAACAACATCAGGAGCAGCAGCACCAGCATCAGGAGCAGTTGTAGCACCACCAACAGCATCAACCATTGCAGCAGCTTCAGCCATTTCTTCAAACATACCTTCCGATTCTTGGTGGCGATCCCTCTCAGCTGAAATAATGTTTCTCCTCATCCTAGCGAACCTGATGACCTCAACAAGCTCTTCCAGTGTCAACTTATCAATCAATGTCAGCGCTTGTTCAAGATCGGTCTCACCTCCGAAAGCAAACTTATATAGGCTTCTCTATGTAACTCTTTGTGGTTTCCTCAGAGCATCCTCCAAGGTTACCTCTCGATTGTAAAATTCTAGGTGTCCGAAGTCCATTCTACACAAAAATTTAACAAAAATCATGTAAGAAATCGGTGCATATAGAAACAAAAGTAATCCGATTCTTAAGAGACTTCAAAAATCGGGTTATGTGGTACATGTATAAAACCCGATTGTGGAAAGGAAGATGAAAAGTCTATAGTAATCGGATTATACATATTAAATATATATAAACCGATTCTGATGATGTATTTTAAGATTTCATTTCTAACACAAAATCGGTTGATGTTAATCATCATGTAAACCGATTACTGTGCATGCTCTTCATGGCCGAAAACCAAACCCAGAATCGGTTTATTCGATATGTCAATAAAAACAGATTCTGGGTGTAATCAGAGTTTTGACTTGTCAAAAACGAATATTTAAACATGTAAATCAATAAGATAAGAAGAATCATAGAATGGGTTGGTGGAGATTTACCTTTTTCTTGTATGGATCGAAGGTTCGTTGGAGAAGAAGATGAAAATTAGGATTTTGAGAATTTGGAAATATAAGGATGAAAATAGAAAGTTTTTTTAGGTTTAGGTTTTTTGGTTTTTGGATTTACTGAAAATGAAAAGATTAGTATTTATATGAGAGAGTTTTAGGAATTAATGTGGGGATAAATTAGTATTTTTTAGAAATTTGGGTGCCCAAAGTAATTTGGTGGTGTGGAAAATAAAATTTGATAGACCCCAATTAAATGTTATAGCCCCCAATTTAGTCGGGATATTTTTGCTCTCCTTTATTCTTGTATTAATATCTTCGTCAATCTGGTCATCAATTCAACAATTGTATTCATAATCAAACAACATTTAGTATTGTTAGTTGATTTTTTCAAAATACTACCAATCGTTTTTCAGTTTTAGAGAGTTAAGATTAAAAAATAGGTGGGTGTTACAATTGATATCAGGGGTTAGGGGTTACATTGATTCATTTCACGTAAATCGTGGGAAGAATTTGTGTTCTCAAGGGTTACTTTGTCGGACTCATGTAAATTTATATAAATATCATACCTAGTTAGTGAGTCAATTAAGATTTTTGATCTCCTCATATCTCTTTTTCCTGGCGTTTTTAGGGACGACTCTGAAAGAATTAGGGGCGACACAAAAAGACAAAAATAGGTCATAATCGGTAGGTAAGTCCACAATCGGTAGATAACTTCCAGGGCCATTTTTTTAATGGTCAAACTACCCTTTACAATCGGTAGATAAATACACAATCGGTAGTTAATTAACAATCCGTAGGCAAGATAGTTCATATAACTACCGAATATAGAGTTGCCCCAAAATCAGATTTTGCAAAAATCCTTTTTTTGTAAATTTTGGTTGAACCTATAATCAGTAGTAAATGAAGTTTCCATGACTTCCGATTATACAGTATACCACTTTGCCGAAATCAAACCATAATCGGTAGGAAAGATAGTTCATATGACTACCGAATATATAGTTGTCCCAAAATCATATTTTGCAAAAATCCTCTTTTTTGTGAATTTTGGTTGAGCCTATAATCGGTAGTAAATGAAGTTAACATGACTTCTGATTATACAATATACTACTTTGCCGAAATCCAACCATAATCGGTAGGCAAGATAGTTCATATAACTACCCAATATAGAGTTACCCCAAAATCAGATTTTGAAAAAATCCTCTTTTTTGTGAATTTTGGTTGAGCCTATAATCAGTAGTAAATGAAGTTACCATGATTTCCGATTATACAATATACCACTTTGCCGAAATCCAACCATAATCGGTAGGCAAAATAGTTCATGTAACTACCGAATATAGAGTTCCCCAAAATCAGATTTTGCAAAAATCCTCTTTTTTGTGAATTTTGGTTGAGCCTATAATCGGTAGTATATGAAGTTATCATAATTTCCCATTATACAGTATACCTCTTTTCCGAAATGCTACCATAATCGGTAGTCAAGATAGTTCATATAACTACCGAATATAGAGTTGCCCCAAAATCAGATTTTGCAAAAATCCTCTTTTTCTGAATTTTGGTTGAGCCTATAATCGGTAGTAAATTAAGGTATTCTAACTCCCGATTCAGTTATTCTCGAGAATTAAATGACTGTGCCGGCAGTGGATTGAAAACCAGAAAAAACAATTCAAAACGGACTGAAAATCAATTTTCGCATCGTCTCAGAAAAAGTGATATGTTTGCCCCGTTTCAGATACTTTTTCTAGAACAGAGCGAAAGTATCACTTTTCCCAAAACGAAACGAATGTATCACTTATCCCTAAACGGGGCGAAACTATCACTTTTCCCGAAACAGGGGGAAAGAACAACACATATTTCCCAGAAAATCGTTGAATTGATTCAGTTGTTTTCAGATCTGACGAGAGGAAGACGCTGCATTGAAGAACAACAAATAGGTTTGTATCAATTTTTATTTTCTGTTTGTATAAAATAGGTTTGATTCACTAGTTTTTTCTGATCTATTTTTTAATTTCGATTTTCTACTGATTATCGTTTTTTTTGCTTGGATTTTGCTGAGTCTGAGAAGAGGAAGAAAACAGGTTGGAATAGAGAAATCAACATAGTGTGTTTTCGATCTAGTCTTGAATTCCATTGATTTCGATTTTTATGATTTGGATCTTTCTTATTTT